>NW_006438073.1:8077484-8114904 GCF_000325575.1 Pteropus alecto
GAGTGAAGACCACGCGGCTTAAACGTTCAGGCTGGAAGGAGTCCGGTGAGTAGCATCGATGTCCCCGGAGGCTTTGCAGAGTGGGGGGGTGCAGGATGTACTTGGAACGGCTCTTAAATATCTGTTAAAGTAAACAAACCAGCCTCGTGAATAAAACATGATCATTTGGCTGGATTCCTCGAGCTTGCAGAGAGTCTGCATTTATTAAAACATACAGTAACAATAATAACAATAATGAATCTTAACTCTTGTTCTCCCGTCTTTGCTTCAGGGATGCAGAATGCTCAGCCGCACAAATTCCAGCATGAAATGAAATCAAAGAAATAACCGTCTCCTAAAATTGCACCAGAGCATTCGGGGTTTGAAACTCTTTCCTGGTACGCGCGCTGGGTCCCCAGATTGGGGCCCCTCAGTAAGCACCCCGCCTCTGCTTCCTCCCTGCCTCAGATCTTCCCAAGTCTCCCGAGGCCCATTGCAAGGATTCGGGTGTCACTCCCTCCTCCACCTCCCAAACCCATTTCCTCTTTTACTAGTCATTATTTTTATCTGCACCTTAATATTTTTATAACACTCTCTAGCTCTAAAGACATTCGCTAGCTATTATTTCATAAACGCCTGCGTCCATCCTGCAGGATGAGCTGGATAGATAACAGGTGAACAAGAGCCGTACGGAAAAATTATGCAACTCACCCGGCAACTCGCCGACCTTCTCGATGAAATGCACTTTCTGACTTTCAAAGGTTACAGTTCTCAACCTTATTCTTTCCGTTCCAACCCTCTCGGCCCCTCACCTTATCTGCTACGCACTGTCGGCCGACGGCTGACCTTCACCGTTGGCTGTGGCTGTTTTCCAGCACAACCGCTCACACGCCTACGTGCACGAGCATCTCCTATGTCTTTTTTACTAGAGTATTCTCCTTATTGCTGCAGGGGAACCCCCCCACCCCTCATCCCTCATCACACACAAAACCCTAGAGGCCGCAGACAAATCCTGAGATGCTCAAGGGTCAGAGGCTGAAAAACCAAGGAGAAAGCTGCTGCCGAGAGACTGTAAATCGAAGCAGAACCTCCGGCACCCTTCCAGAACCGGAGAAACAAAACTAGGAGTTTTGAGCCATTGAGAGATTGGGAGTAAACACTGTAGCTGTTTGTAGAGACCTCTGCGTGGCTTGTCTGGGTAGAAAGGGCCAACTGAAAATAGCCCAGTATTCACTAAGTCCAAAACTCAGACTCGAAACATCCCAATTCCTACTAGCTGAAAGAAAATGAAATCCAACATCGAAGAAAATAACAATATGGCAAGATACAGAAAGGTGGAAAAAGAAAACTTAAATGCATATGGAATATTCATGTACCTAGATATCAAAAGAGTCCGCAGATAAATTATGATGATTTGTCTGTGAATTTAACAATGTCACTGGATACAGGTTTGGTGTAAAAATCAGTTATAGTTCTATGTAGTAGCAATAAGCAAATAAATTTTAAAAAATAATAAAAGACACAAATTTAAACCACACGCTTACCCTGATCACCTGATTTACAGTAAAGGGGTGAAGAGCTGGGAGCTGATGGAAAGACCTTTATAGGGAGACAAAAAAACAGACCACGATTTCGAGTCCCGTGGACCCCATCTCATCCTTGTCTCATTCATCCCTGGGCAGAATCCAGAAATCTCCTTCCTTTTAACCCGCCTTCCTCCGCTGGCCTCCGTCACTCGGCCGTGTCCTGCTTTTCTCCCTGACCTTCCAGATCCCTCATGCTCATGGTCAGTGTCTTCTGTGGCTGACCTCAGGATGTCGGCGTTCATCAAACCGCTGTTTGCAAAGCGTTTCACTAGCCCAATTTCGCCGGCACCTCTATAGATTTCTAAATAGGTTTATAGATTAGAGGAAAAACGCTTAATTTTCCATGACGGAACACTCGGTCCTTTTTTATTTACTGGTCTTTGTGTTGCCTTTAAGTTTTTCATCTCGTATGCATTTTACATTCGTCCAATGTGCTCTTGGGCTCTTGATTCCTCCCTTGTTGTGTTCTTTTGAGATAATCAAGGATTTTAATTTATTTAATTATATTTTTCCATCGGTGCTGTTTTCATAACATTTCCGTATTATCATTTCGTAATTAAAGTGGAGATATTAAAATCCAGACTTTACCTTCTTTTCTAAGCTATTAAAATGGTACAAGTGTCTTTCCAACGTTTAAATCTTTTCATTTCCCCGGGATATTTGTGTTAATGTTGTCGTGTGTTTAATTTCTACAGCTGTTATAAATGCACATAGATTCAGTTATTATATTTTGTTTAAATCATCAGTATCTTTTAATATTTACCCATCAGTTTCTCTTTTCCAGTGTTTATTTCTTCCATCAGAATTTTATGTCTGATGACCAGCAATTTGACTATGACTTAGCTAAAAGTGGTTTTCTTCAGAATTATTCTGCCCATGTTTAGCATTGATGCATTTCATCATTATTGAAAAATTCTCAGGCATCAGGTATTCACTTACTGCTTTTGTTTATTCTAGTTCTCAGCCTCCAACTGTACATGTATAAAATCATTTAACTATGTCTTACTCGCTTCTTATACTTTCTTGTGTCTTATTTTTACTTAATATTTTCCTTTTGGAGCTTCGATTTGTATATTTTCTATCGATCTGTCCTTCAGTCTCCTAGTTATATTTAAAATTGTGGCCAGGCTGCTGGTAAAATCATCCAAAGAATTCTTAATTTTCTATTTTTATTATTTAACTCTAACGTGTCATTTTGGTCTTTTTATGTCTATATATAGATTCCAACTCCTTGTTAAATTCTCTATTTTAATCTAGTTTCTATTTTTGTTACTGTATTTTAACACATTTACATTAGCTATTTTAAAGACATTGCCCTGTAATTTCTAAGTCAGCTGTGAGTTGGCTTTTATTACTTGTTTTGTGCTTGGTTATTTATTATGTTTTCCCATATCTTTGCATTTCTTGTCACGGCTTTATGTTAGACCTCATTTTTAAATAGACTGTAGAGAAGAAAATCAGTGATATTTTTCCATAGATATAATTTTCTCATTCTTTCATCGGGCCCATTGAATGAGGGGCTGATCAATTCTATACAGCCCTAACTTTTGTTATGTCTAGGCTGGATTTCAGTTTTAAAAAGTCTCAGCCTGCTTCTTGTTTCAAATATCCTGACGCTGAGTGTCTTTTCTGAGACCGTTTCCTAAGCCCTGCGAGGCTGCAGGTGACTTAAACCCGTCTCTTCGTTCCGCTCTCCAGGTCCCCATGCGCCTGGCGCCACCAGACATTCCATGAAGAGTAGAGGTTGTGCACTCACAGGACCTCTAACGTCAATCCACTGCGTCGGTCCAGATGAGCTTCAAAACTTTGCGGCTGTCTTTAGTGATCTCGTGCCCACGACGAGCTTGATTCTTAGTCTGTTTCCTGATTCAAGAAATGCTTTGGAGGGAAAAAAAAGTTTCCAATGATTTCAGTCTACCTAAGAAGAATTTTGTTTGTTTGTTTTTGAACCTGGAATTACCTTCTTTCTAGTCCTTTTGGCTTCCTTGAATCTCACATGTTTCTGAAAATATCTTTTTTATTAGTGTATTAACATTTTTCGTTGTTCCTGCAGGATGACTCTACCTACGATATCCTGTAAAAGCAGTAAAAGTTACATTGCCATTTAATCTACCTTTATGCTAAAATCTTTTTCAAACCTTTGTATCTAGGAAATTGTCTTTGCCTTTTTCTTAGTCCCCCTGTTATTGTAATATCAAGTCCAAAATTTCTTTCTTGTTTCTTTTTAATTTTTATGGTCTCTTTATTGATATTTCCTTTTGCTCATATATGTCTTCTGGAATTTCTTCATGTCTTCCATTAGTTCTCTGAGTAGTTGTTTTAAAGTCTTTGTCTGGTATATCTGCCAGCAGGTTTTTTTCTCAGAGTTTCTGTTGCTTTCTTTCTTTCTTTCTTTCTTTCTTTCTTTCTTTCTTTCTTTCTTTCTTTTTTTTTTTTTTTTCCTTTTGCATGAGCCATACTTCCTTGTTTCTTTGTATGCTTTGTGGTTTTCTTTGTTAACAATTAGGCTCTTGAATCTAACAACACAATAACTCTGGAAATCAGATACTCCCTCTTCCTCAGGGTTTGCTATTCTTTTTCTAATTTTTTTAAAATTCTGTTTAGGCTATTTGTGAGCCAAGGATCAGCCTGAGGTGTAAACTTAAGGTATTCTCAGTTTTGTTTATTTTTTTCCGAGCTATTGTCTATCTCTGGGCATGCATGGTCACCCTCTAATTTTTCTTATATATGCAGTTGCTTTTAAATGTCCTAGTCTCTATTGCCTGGGTCCTAGAAGAAGAAGAAAAAATGACAGGAGAAAAAAAGAGCCCTGGCTCTTTAAATCTTTTGGAAGTTGCATCAGCCAGAGGGGGAGGGGCATGCAACAATTGTGGGAGGGAGGGGGGCGCGCTTTGTGTAACAACTATGGCTACCTGAGTGTTTGCCAGCATCTCTGCGATCAGGCACAGCAATCAGTAATCAAAGCTCAGATCCTCAATATTTGAAGGACAGTGTCTTTTTGTGCAAGCTGCTACAGGAACACGTGCCCAGCTAACTGCCATGTGGCTGAGGTGGAGGATGGGGAGCTACTCTGCCAGACGCTGACATTGACCAAATTAATTACAGCTTACCATCCAGGCCTTTCTCTGGAAGCTGCAGCTTCCATTAGTCTCCAGAGTTCCAAAATAGTTACTTCAGACAGGTTCAGCCATTGCAATTATTTTCTAGGTGGGGAGACAGGTATATGGTGCTTCCTACATTCCACCATCTTTCCAGAATCCTCTGTGTTTTGTCCTTACACTTCAAAAGCCAAAAGAGAAGGCCAGTTACCTCAAAATCAAAAGAGAGATTTTAATGAAGATCTTTTCTGGTACTTATTCATGTTCTTATAGAAGTTTGCCTATTTATGGATAAAATAACCATATTTTTTAAAAAAACTCTAAGGACATTTTATACTTTCAAAATATTTACACCTTTAAAGAATTCTTTCCCCCTTTTTATGATGTACGTTATTATCGTTTCAGAATCGTTTATTAATAAATATGCCATTTCCTTGGCAAGAAAAATCACAGTGCTTCACTGTAGGAGCCGTATAAGTAGAGTTCTATGTCCTTTATCAGCTTCCTGTCCTCATTTTGAATGACGACCTGAATCATTAAAAACAGTCAGCAGTAAAATGATTTATTTCCATCTAAACAGAGATTACTTAATTTAATTAAATATGCTTTATGCTTTGCAATTGCCACAAAGTGGTTCCTGCAGACTTCTAACTCATTATTTAATGTGCCCACAGCCTCAGTGGAATACTAAGAGGTTACAAGTTTTAGACCTTTTAGTTTCACTGTGTAAACATCTTTAAAAATTCAAGAACTCTCCGGAAATTCTGTGTTGGCTCGTAAAACTCAAAGTTCTTGATCATTTTTTACTAAAGTTATTATACTTTCCTGTGTTCTTCTACGATTTTGATTTGCTTTTTGTGCGTGCGTGTATTTACAACCTAAAGGCCAAGGATTATCCTTGCAAATGTTAAGAACCGCAATAATTTTCCCGTGGCTTTATTTAATTCTCATCTCTGTACACAGGGACAATTTTTCTGTGTCAGAGCATCATTTTCTAAGTTTGAAATTTTAAAATGTATCAGTTTCACAGTTTAAGATAAACTTTGCTGCTTTCAAACTATGGTTATACCACATCTCACTGAATTTCTCATCGAATGCCTTGGCATTCTTGAACGTCATTTTTCCTTGAGGATAAACAGAAGTTCTTCTCATTTTCTTCTTACTGACTTTTATAGATTGCAGCAATTTGAATCTAAGGCAGGCCAAGCATGGTGGAGCAAAGCCGGGGGCCACCAGCACCAACCTGGATGCATAGTTTTCAAGGACTGTGAAGTTAGGCCGTGTAAGTTTGAAAGCCAATTCACTACACTAAATGTGTCGCTGTAGAGAGGTCACCTTTTATCCCTCATTCTCAGTTCTTCTATAAAGTGAAAGTTATAAGTGCCCATGCGAGAGAGTCATTGTCAGAAACCGATGCATCGATATACATAAGTTATTTAGCACAGTGTCAGACACGTAGTAAGCACTCCATCGATGATAACTTTTATCAGCTGCAGTTGACTTGGCACTACTTTTATTCTGGATCTTTCTACTTTCTTCGCATTGCATCCTATCTTCGTAATATCTCTGCAGGGTAGATACTGTGTAACCATTTTCTAGGAATAGAACATGACAGTAAGATGATTTGCCCAGGGCCACAGAAGAGATGAGTGGCTCGTGGAAGAGCCAGATGTCACCTCCGGTCTAAGTCATACCAGCGTCAACTTCCACGTCCTCCCTCCAGAACAGGGAAATGGCAAAAACAAATCAAAACAGAAAAATGAAAATCTTGCTTTGGACACTCCAAATATGTAGAAAATCTGAAATGTGGCCTCTTGCGGCGTCAAGATGGAAAAGCTGGCCGGAAACCCAAGGGGGGTTGGAGGTCTTTCATCCTCACCTGACCGGGAGTTTGGGGCAAGTTGCTGCGCATGCTCAACCCAAGTCCCTGCCGCACTGCTGCGGAAATCTGCGGGAAGGTGGGACGGAGTGTCGCGGGAGCCCGGGGGTGGATCAGACGGCCTCCGGGAGCAGGGGCCCAGCGGCGAGGGTGAGGACGGAGCCCCGGAGTCGCGCGCTGCACAACCCGTACAGCCACACGCGGACCACCTCGAGGATGTCACAACCTGTACACCCACACACGCCGACCTCGAAGACTGTCAGCCCACGGTGATCAGGGAGCTCGGCCTGTGCCCAGACCCTGGCTTAGGGGAGGACGAGCCTCCGCCTACCTTAGGGACCAGGGCAAGTGGCTTGAGCCTCAAGTTGCCCCAACTCTCAGCATGCCGCTTAGAGACATAACCGCGGAGAAAATAAACCGGAGTTTCCACTTGCTTTCCGCTCCCTCACACTCGCTGTCAGCTGATGACAGGGCTTCTCATTCTCTGAGAAGCAGACGCCGTCCCAGGGGGCCCCCCACGCGCTTCGCGACCCCATCCATCCTCCCGAATCCAAGCCCGCCGTGCGCATGCGCCCCAGGCGCATCCGCGGATGACTGCCCCGGCTTGGTCCCTGGGGTCGCTTCCTCTAACTGTCACCCCTGGGAGCCTGGTATTAGGTTCAGCTGATGTCCTCAGAAGGAGTGAGGTGAGCTGAGGCGGAGGGAGACAGACGGCCCTCCGCCCGCGGGCTCCCCGCTCCCCCTTCAGCGGTGACCCAGAGCAGCGATGAAACTCACGAGGCAGCTGTGTCTTAGATAAAACAAAAGGCACAGTTCTACGCCTCCAAGCTCTCCATCACCGAATCCGAATTAACTTCCAGTGTCATTTCTTTATAAATATCTCAGTCGTAAGGAAAAAAATATGTGTCGCTTTATTATCTTGGAAAGCTCTAAGAAGTAGCTTTTGTTAAGAAATTTCTTTTTTTTGTTTCATAATTTTCTTAACATGAATTGCTACCAAAATTTCTCACTACATTTTTAAAAAAACATATATTTTTTCTTATCCATCTCTTGAACTGTGTTATAAACCACTCGAGAGCAATGTAGCATGGCATGTGTCCTCATCGGTGGAATATAAATAAATGAAAAAAAACGCATTACATATATCTAACCCCGTCTATAAAATCATTTCTCCCAGAAACCTTTAGAGGAATAACTTCGACAACAACAAAACTCAAATCTGGACATTTTGAGAAAACATGCAAATTCCAAATGATACCTAAGTGTCACCACAGAAAGTGAGAGCAGCAGACATTGAGGGAGAAGTTTTAAAAATGCGCTCGAGTGGAGACTCACAGGGAGAACACGACTCTGTCGGGTACAAGAAACCGGCAGTAAACACCTGCCCCCCACAAGGACCCCCAATCGAATAAGGAGCTGCGTCTGAGGGAAATGCAAACCGATGGCATAGAATGTACGCCACAGGTAGCTGCAGGGGACAGGTCCTGGAAAACGACACGTTCTATGAGGCATTCACAGACAACTCCAGCGTTCCCACCTCTTTATTCCGGATCGTGGCATCTTCGCTCTCTGCTGATCGCGGGGCAACCGAAAGAGAGAGAGAGAGAGAGAAAACATCTCTAATGTAACTTTAGGTAAAAAGAAACAACAAATCAAATTTCAAAACTTTCAGAAAACAATGAGGATAAAAATGCACCATAAAAGAGGAAGTACAAATGAGAATGGATCTACTCAAAGAAAAATTCGTCCCCTAAAATAGTTATATCCATATATTAGAAAGAATGAAAATAAAAAATTGAAATAGCTACCTCGAAACATTAGAAAAAGAGAAGTACAATATACAACGGCACAATAAAAAAATGCCCGAAGTTTACGAACAGAAAACTCGTAGGAAAGAAGTTGTTTTACCGATACCACTCGGGATGAGACACGCCGTTGAGACAACATCTCTCTCTTTTCAGATTAGAAAAATCCCCAGATTTTAACAATACGGTCAGTCTTTTATCAAAGTCAACAGAAAATATACACTCTACGCAATCCTGGCAGGCACACAGGACCGCTAAAGTCAATTGGCAATATATATTAAAAAACAAAAGCAAAAACGGAAACGAAACGCAGAATAGGATTTCTGTTTTTCCCCAGGAACACATCTTGGAATTTGTCTCACACACACACACACACACACATATACACCTCCTATACAAAACAATAAACAGATGAAAGAAAGCAAAGTTATTCGAACCTGCATTACAAATACATATGTCTATATTGTAGCATTATTTTTCATTAAAAAAAAAGATTATAAACAAGGCGATATGATTCATAAGAAAAGTTGTTATTTTGATTTAAATAAATCAAAATCGAAAACATTTACTCTTCAAAATACACTGTTAAAAAAAGGAAAATGCAAGCCACAAACTGACAAAAATGCTTTGCAAGCATCACAAATGAATGAATGAATAAACAAATAATAAACAAACAGAAGCGATTTCAGCGGTTATGACCCAATCAAAAAGTAGGCAAGAGATTTGAACACACGTGTCACAAAATAAGATGAGCATATTGAAAAACTAGAAATATGAGAAATAACCATTAAAGGCAAGCTAAAACCACAGCACATCCGCCACCACAGGTAAAACTAAAGACTAGCAACGCAAAGCGCTGGAGAGGATGCGGAGCAAATGGACCCCCGGGACATTTCCGGCGGGCACGTCGAAGGGTTCCGTCACTTCTTAAAACAGCGAAGATTGGTCACGAAGAGTCGGGGGAGTTTTGTCTGATGGAGACATGCTACCTATTGGTGAACACGGACCGCACACATTTTCATAAACTTTTGGAATTGTACTTTCTAAATTGGTGCACGCTGGTGAATTTTAATTATGCCTTTTTAATGATTTGTTTCTTAGATTTAGGTATGATTGACATATAAGAAAAGCTATGCACGATGTACATATCTTCATGAGTCTGGTGGTAAGACCCGTGAAAGTGTCACCATATAAAGTGTTCGAAACGTGACCGTCATCTCTAAATGCTTCTTCCCTTCTTTTTTTTTCTGATAAGGTCATTTAACATAAATATTGGATCGTTATGTCGTACACCTGAAATTAATATAATGTTGCATGTCAGTTATGCCTCATTTAAAAATATTTTTAAAAACACAACAAAAAACGAACATGAATATTTGATTCTCTTGAAATAAAATGACTTCATTTCCTTCAAAACTCTTAAAAACGTTTAACATAAGATATATCCTCTTAACGAATTTTGAAGTGTACAAATATACAGTATTCTTAACTAAAGGAGCTGTGTTGCACAGGACTTCCCAACTTACTCATCTTGCCTAAGTGAACCCATCACCTTTTGGGCACCAACGGCCCACCATTCCCACCCCCAGCGTCTGGTGAGCACCATCCTGCCTTCTGCCTCTTTGAGTTGGGCTGTTTCCGATTCCTGATGTAAGTGGGATGATAGTGTTTGTTCTTCTGTGTCTGGCTTACTTCACTTAGCATAATGTCTTTCAAGCTTAAATATATTGTAACAAATGGCAAGATTTTACTGTTTTTTAGGGCTGAATAATATTCTACTGTGGGCGTATGTCACATTTTCTTTACCCATTCATCTCTTGATGGGCACTTAGGTTGTTTCCGTATCTTGGCTCTTGTGGATAATGCTGCAGTGAACATGGGGTGCGGATATTTCTTCAAGAGCGTGACTTTAGTATATATCCAGAAGTGGGATTGCTGGATCATATGGTAGTTTTATTTTTAATGTTTTTGAGGAATCTTCACAATGACTGTGCTAGTTTACGACCCCACCAACATTTATTATCTTTGATCTTTCTGATAATAGTTATTCTGTGTAAGGGATGGTATCTCATTGTGGTTTTGATTTGCATTTCCCTGATGGCTGTGATGTTGAACATCTTTCTATGTACCCACTGGTGACTAGTATGCCTTCTTCGAAGAAATGTCTTTTTAAGTCTTTTGCCCATTTTTTTAATCTGATTATTTGTTTTATTTAATATTAAGTTATAAGAGTCTCTATATATTTCGGACATTCATCCTTTGTCAGATATGTGATTTGCAAAGAGTTTTTCTCATTCCTTAGGCTACCTTTTAATTTTGTCGATCCTTTTTTCTGCTGTGCAGACACTTTGAAAATTTGATGTAATTCTATTTGTCTGTGTTTGCTTTTGTTGACTGTGTTTTTGTTGTCACACCTAAGAAATCATTGCCAGGCTGTGGCAGATGTTTCCATCACAACCATTTTCTCTTCTACCTGGGCCTTTCCTGCGTGTAACATCCCGTGCTTTGCCCTTCATGTACACGAGGTGGAGAGGAAGACCCTGGCCCCAGAAGCCGCATCCCAGAGATGGCAGAGTGTCCTTGCGTCTGAATCCCTGAGCTCCCTCCGCCTTTCCTCCGACCCTGGGCTTGGCATCACCCAGCCTCTTTACCTGAGCTAGAAGTGAGCTTGCCTTCTGCTGCGGTTACATATTTTGGAGCTAGGTTTTGTTTTTTTAGGTTAGTAACTGCCGTGACTTGAGGATTTTCTATCCACGATGTAGTATGTATATTTATTCTTTTGATATTAACTCTCACATGCACCATAACATACACCCCGTTTCCGGTTCCGACATGCAGACTGCCTGAGATGTCTTTCTATCACAAACGATACTGCAAGAAGCATCCTCCTGTGTACTTCTAAACCTCTGAGAATTATTTCGGGGGGATGACATATACAAAATTGCTTTCGCTGGGCCATATGCCTTTACCTTAACTGCGTACAACCTGCTTTCCGAGGAGGCTTTACAAGACAGAAGAATATAAGTCCAAGCAACACATCGACAAACTTTTCAAATGCAGCGTGGTTTATTAATAGATAAAAACAGCCACCTGCCTCATTCTGAAATAAGAAATGACACGAATCAGAATTTCTAAAAAATCTCAGCTAAGTTGAAAACAAAACGGAATAGGCAGTGAAGGTAGCTAAAAACGAATTCCTGAAAAAGGCTGAATATCACGCTTTCACCCTTTCTGCAAACAAGGCATGTCTTCATCTGCTTTCTCTCCCCGCATCGTTCTTATATTTGAACACTGAGGTGGCTCGGGGCTCAGTCCTATGCTCCTTCTCTGAGGGCGCTCATTCTTAGGTGACAATATTCAACCTCACGATTCTGACGCCACCTCTGCTCTGAGAGGCTCCGACGCGCGCTCCAGCCCAGCGCACGCCCCTGCGGTCCCCGTTCCGTTTTCAGCTCTCATCTCCTCTTGGTTCATGAAAGACACGTCGATATCAATTTGTCCGTAGCTAAACTGAGTTCTTCTTTTGTTTCAGAATTGGTTTCATTTCTGAATGAGAGAAAAATCAGAGCACGAGCTTAAACAAAGCAAGAGTCTCTGTGCCTCGCGGCCACTGCCGGCGCCTGACGAGCCAGCACGGTCTAGAGGGACTCTAGACACTCAGACGCATCCGGCCTCTGGGAGCAGAAAGAAACGAAGAACCACACAGCCTGTCTTCCTGGCTTCTGGGGACCTATGCCACAGGTCTCTGAGAAAATCGTAGCTGGCCAAGGTGCTGAATCATCTGAGGAGCCATCCGAAGGAGCTGAGGGTTAAAGTTCAAACAAAGCTTGCAGGTGGCAGGGACACCTGGCTGTGCGTCTGCTGGTCACGGGGTCACACGCTGCAATGGCCCTCATCCTGGACCAGAGGCAGAACCCTGCAGATGAGCGGCGCTCCCTGCCCTGGGGAGCATTTGGTCCCAGACGTTAGCGTGGTGGCGCTGAGCCGAGCCACACAGCTGTCCCTTCTGAACGTCCCACCATCTGCCCGCTCCACCCCTCACGGGGACAGAGAGAAGCGAGGAGTGTGCTCTGGACAAGTCCCTTCTCATACAAACCAGAGCGGTTAAACCTCGTTTTAAACGCACAGGGCCCTCCCCAACTTCTGAACCAGAACCAGGATCACAGCTCGCTGCCACAAGGAGCTGTGGCAGTGTGACACTTACCCACGGGGCCTTGTGCCAGCTAAAATTCAGAGGCCCCGTTTCTAGGGAAGAAGAAATCTGAGCCGTTGGCACAAAGCACCGTCTCACTTGCACGACGCCTGCCTCTCAGGCCACCGAGGTGTCCACGCTTTGATCTCTCGCACACATTCTCTCTCTAGAAGACACACCCCAAGGCGACGCGTGATCACTCTCTACGTTATTCAAGCTCCAAGGTGCCTGACACATAGGCCATTCTTCGGCGGGTCTGCCTAAGACTCCCTGTGGCGTCTACACGATAAAAACTACGCGGACGGTGCATACGGACCCCAAGCGAGAGGAAAGCAGCACAGGCATTAGCGAAACCTGTGCTCAGACGCGGAGGCCGTGGGACGCGGAGGGGAGTCGGGCCGCAGCCGCCCCGGGCCCCTCAGGCCGGCACCGGGCGAGCCCCCGCCTCACGGTGGATTCCGTTCCTTGGTTTGCTCCCCCCTCTGCCGTCCCGAGCGCTCCCATTCTTGGCTCCCATTATCGTCTCTGGAAAGTTCTTCCTACTCCTTTATTCTCCAAGGCCACATCTGCGGTGCTCTTTGGGGAGTCCACTTTGGGGGGAACCGTGCAGTCTTCACCCCCTTCCACCTGCTGGTGCAGGTTCAAGGCCGGGGCTCCGACGGCTTTAGGAATTAACCACTCGAGCTACTGCGTCCAGGCGCGTGGTGTCCTTGAACTCTGACGCCTCCCAAAGCGCACAGCGTGTGGTCTGTTAGCTTCCGGTCGGCCCGTGTGCGCGTGTTCACGCCCAAGCGTTTCATAAAGGCGAACGTTCTTCTTGCCTTAGTCTCTGCTCTGCCCAGTCTTCTCTCTCTAAGCTGATGGCAGCTGCCTTACAGCCATCTGGACCGCTGGGGTAGCCTGGGAAAACTCAACATCCTATATCACTTTTAGTGGGTTCACCACCTTCGTTCTCAAGACACTAGTCTTACCTGCCGGAGATACAGCTTCGCAGCCACGGTCTGAACGTCATCGAAGTTGCTGGCACAGCCGGCATCTCAAGCTCCAGGCACATCATGCTTCCACGAGCCCTTTCTTACAACCCTACATTCAAAAACAACCCCTGCCCCCCAGCTAGGAGCCCCCTCTGCCCATTCCCTACCTACTTCTCTCTATAGCTCTAAAGCCACCTGACAGACTGTATCTTACTTAGAAGGTTGTTTATTTTCTGTGGTTGTTTATTTTCAGGCCCGGAGCTCCCTGCCCGCTAGTGATAGGTGGTTCCTGTCTGTTCCATTAGCTAGGTGACTATTTGCAGAACAATGCCCAAGCCTGCCGAGCCCCCAGGACCCTGGAAGGAAGCAAAACAGATCACTCATTATCCTTGTTGTTCTGTTCATTTGTGGCTAGTCAACGGGTTCAAGGCATCTCTGCCAGGGCTTCTAAAATTCCAGGACTCCCGTTCTCTCCCCAGACAAGACATGCGTCTTTGCTGGCACACCTGTGTCATCTTTGCTTAGAAGATTTGAGTGTGTGGACACAGTGTGCAAAGTAGCAAACCAGCGCACACTCCTTAAACACATCCTTCCTTCCTTTAAAATACGTACTGAATTCCTAGCGGGTGTTGGTTACTACTACGGGCGGTGAAGATATGAAGACAGAAAAAGCATCATCTCCTTCTTGAAAAGCAGTAGGACGCTGGGAACCCAGCCGTGGAAGTAAGTGAACTTAGGATGGTGTGATAATTATAATGAAGGGGTGTGCTTAGGAGCAAACAGGGGGTGGGGGAGTGGGGGGAGGGTAAGTCTCCCAGGAGGATGAGGACAGGAGCTGGAAGTCAGGAGCGATATTTTCACAGAAAAAAAAAACAAACAAAAAAACAATATAAAGAAGGCAATGGCTTCCTGCAAGGGCCGCAGTGGCCTCGACTTCAGGCCTGGCGCTCCCTGCCCCCTGGGGAAACTAGCACTGGCCACCAGAGCCCCTCCTCCTGGGGTGCAGGCTTCTGTTCCCCCTGCAGCCGCTTGCTCACATCCCATCCATCCTGACAAAATGCAGCCCGTTTCCACCCGTTTTCATAAACTCTTCCCCATCCACAGAGCTGACATTTCACAAGAAATCTTACAAACGGATTTCATTCAGTAGAAACTGTCGTCATTAGATTAGAAGCCAGGGACCTCTCCAGAGGGCGTTACCATTTTAACGCATAAACAAAGGACTACTGAATTTGGAAACAACGCAGCTCAGCGTCAGAATGCGTTGCTAAAAGTAGCAATCCCGGGGCCAGAGGAGGGTTCTCGCGTCCCTGGGTGACACCAGGAAGCAGGTGCTGTCACTGCGACACCCACGCGGGACGTCCGGTCGGGTCTCACACGGCCCGGGACCCGTGAGGTTTCCACGTGGGGAATCGCAACGGTCTGAGCAAAAGCGCCTTCTACCCTCTCTCCAATCGATAACTCATGGCCTCCATTACAGACACTCGGCAGTGCCTGTTTTTCTAAATTCACACATATTTCTGCACAAAAACTAATGATCCATTGAGTCAGGCGTTCCGCATGTGACAGTAGCTGGTGCCAGCTGTTCCAGAGGAAGGCAGAAAACCCCCATGATGAAGCTAACCATCAAAAAATAAAGCACAGGGAGAAATCCTTTCTGACCCATGGTGGGTACCAATCACCCGTCTCCAGGCAAAAAACATCGTTTCTGTTGGCAAAATTTCACATCGGCAAGTGCTGACACAGCTACCGTTTTTCCATACGAATGAAGCTAAATGCATTAAGAACAGTTGGTAACTGTTAACAGTTACCACACTTTTCAACAGTCTCTCACGATTTTCTTTAACTCTTACTATGTTAATAGATGCGTTAATCCCTGCACTAAACAAGGCATGTAATGAGACAACTTAATTTGCCACTTAATTTGCTATCATAATAATGAGAATCCTAGGTTGGTCGGAGGAAAATTTTAATAATAATTTAGAATATTAAAAAAATATGTGGAAATATATCTGTGTTCCTTATGATGTTATTTAGAATGTTAGGTTTTGAAAAGATGATGAGTAAGCTAAACAGAGTGGATTCTATTTGTAGAATTAACCTCTCTGCAGTCACTGAAAATAATTTTATAAAATATACTCATGAAAAAATGGTCACAAATTTGTGCAATACGATTCAGTATATCCATCTACTCATCTATTTATATAAACAAGTATACACATACCCACAGGATCCTGGAAGAATATGTATATATCACAGTATTAATAAATTTTCTTCTTGAATGGAATGATTTATACGCGTATACATATATATGTGTGTGTGGAGATATATATATATATAACTTTTTTGTTTGCAAAAAACATGCATTGCATTGTAGTATGGAAAATATGATTTCCTTTACCAAAGAAATCCAGTACTCCAGTTGCTTAAAACAAAAATATCTTTCCTAAATATAGGCAGACACCCTCTTGAATAGTTCCCTTTAGAATAGATGAGACAGGCTAGAATTTTCCAAAAGATCTTTAATAAACTGCAAGACAGAGAATAAAGGCAAAACGGCAAAGAAGAGACAGGAAACATAAAAACGGTCACACTTTCAAAGTATAGGGTTCATATCCCATAATAACTACTTCCCAAGCTCGCGGGCCACGTTTCAGTTGGCATCCTGTGTTGTTCTGGCCCTTTGGGTTTGGCACAACTGTTAGGGCAGCTGTGATTCCCACGCTTCCGCGGCTCCACAGAGAGCCCATCTTATTTTCAGACACACAAAATAAGCGGTCTTCAGGTCACCCCAAACTCTTCCCCACGTTCAGTAAAAAAAATGCAGGTAATGGGCTGTATACCCAATTCAGGTAACAGCCTATTTCTTCTGCTTCTGCTTTTTGTCCTGAGGAATGTCAGTTATAGAAAGCCAGGTGAAAAGCCATTTGTATCTGACAAAAAACAGCCTCATCCCCCCCAACGCTTGCAAAGCACCTCCGTCCGTCCACATCTCTATGGGATTCTGTCTTCGACAACCACCGCGCTTGTAAAACAGGGAGCGCACGGAAAAAAGACAGGAGGGTTTCTTTTGTGCGCGTTTTTTTACCCCTTCGAATTCAGCTCAGAATTTACTCCTATGACACTTTGGTTCATGAACTCTTTCCGGTTTTGATCATCTGATTTGCATATCGCGATTCGTTTTCCTTATTCCTCATCTCTCATTAGTTCATGGTCGAGCCTTTGCTTCGTCCTGGCTTTTCATTCTATAGCTCCATGCTTCTGCGCCCTCTCGTCGTTAGTATTATTTCAACACTGATATTTTAGTATGAAAAATAAGTATTTTCGAGTCTGCCGTCTTAGTGTCAGATCTCGATTTTCCCATATCTCAGCTCGGTGATGTTGAGCCAGTGACTTCATATCGCTAAATCTCAGTCCCTCATCAGAGATAGCAGCCCCATCTCTACGGACATTTGGTGAAATTCGAGCGAGGTCATGCCTGTCGGTTGCTTCTCCCACGTCTGGTACAGAGCAAACTGAAGAAGAAGAGGCACCGTGGTATTCATGGCGGGAGTTCGCAAGGATTTTGCTCGTGGAGGTCTTCAAACGACTTTTGAAGCAGCCGCTTGTACAGTTATGTATTGCGGTTAGGAATGGGGACAGTCCATGGGATGTGTCACTAGCCACTGTGGAGCATGGAGAGTGGAGATGGCCATGCGCTCTCACTTTGAGCGAATAACCGCTGTCCTGGAAGCAGAAATGCATACATCTGGGGAGACCTCCCATTTGTCACGGTCCCTCCCTGTCATTGCACTGAACTGGTTGGATCTTCGGCCATATGTACATACAGCCGGTGGTGGGACCTGATGAGTGATTAGATCCAAGAAAATGCATGGACTAGAAACCTAAGCCTCTGTGAGAATCCTAGAAAATACTGCTTGATCCGCCCTCGCCACAGACTCTGGTTAACGGGAGGGAAAGCAGGTTTGCTTGTTAGAGGGTCAGCCCAGTATGTCCTGTTATCTTTCCCTTCTTTCTTTTCTTTTTTGTAGGCGGTCTGGAAAGCTTCCCAGATGATAATCTATTTGCCCTTCCAAATAGCAGCTCCGAGGCTGCAGAAGTAGGGAGGGAGGCGTGAGGATAAAGCGAGTTCGTTAATGGGGTAGATTTTTCTCTTTCTGTAAGTTCGCAGATTTCTCTGTGTCTATTCACAGGGTAGAGAAAAGATCCTGCCTGTTATTTAGTTTCAGCGAATACACAAATCAAACGCGTCTCTGGGCTGCAGCCCGAGGGGCAGAGTTGGCTGCTGCCAATTCATCCGTCCAGGACTTACGAGGCGGCGCTTGACAAGGACGGGGGCTCGAACCGAGACAGCGGAGGTAAAGCATCCTCCTCGTCTGCCCGTCTCTGCGATCATCCTAGCCCCTCTCCGCCATGTCATGGGGAGGTGATGGATTTCGATGAGCTAGAGGAGAGAGAACAGATGCGTCAGCTAGTCCAGGAGACGTGCTTACAAGGCCCCCAGAGGTAGGAATCCCATTTTGAGGAACGGCGCCGAGATGGGGGAGCCAGCGCTTGCTCGCGGCGGTGGCGATGGCGGAGGCAAAGACGCACGACTAGCTGTGAAATCTGCCTTCGGCTTCTTCTTAGCTACAAGGAAAAAAAGGGATTATTTCCGGTGGGAAAAGTGTTTGAGTTCCCGAGTTAATTACATATACAGAGAGGGTGAAATCACACACAGGGGTGATATCAGCGGGAACAGCCACGTGGGGATATTGCAGAAATTCTTCTCTTCTTAAAAGTAATGAGAACAACAGCGAAACTGCGCAAATCGAGATCATTTTCTAGTCCGATCACTAGAAAAGCGACAAGAGCGCGGCTGCCCTCCACCTGTTCGCGCAGGTCCCAGGCTCTTCTAAGCACAACTGGCTCTGTGTCTCCCGCGGGAAGACGGGAGGATGGTTCTGAAGGTCCGTCACATCCAGAAACAAGAACAGTTTCATGGATGTTGGAAACAACATCGAAAGAAAGACGAAAACGATTAGCCGAGAGAAGGGACTTCTACTGCCAAAGTTAGGATAACTTGATCTTCAGAACATTTATGATTATGTCGCAGGGAATGGGGCCGCTGAAACCGATCAAGCCATGGGTTTGTAGTTAGACTCAGAAGAGAAAAGACAAAGTTAATGAAAAGATAAACAGAACATTTAGAAGGTGAGTGTAGCACCTAATCTTAAGTCAGTACTGAATTTAAAAGTACAAGAATGTAATTGTATGTACTTATTTTCCTAACAGTTACGTATCTTCTCCTAAGACAGATGTTCGCTTGTTTCCACTACGTGTACAAGCTAACAGAGCAAGCTTTGGAAGTCTCAGAAAAAAGACAAAGGTCACATGTTAGTAACAATGGAAAGATGTGTCTCTACGTGATACCACATGATGAAACGATACTGTGTGATAGAGTGATGCCAGGTGATGGAATGGAGCCACGTGATGGACTGAAGCCACGTGATGGAGTGATACCACATCATAAAACGATGCCACATGATGGACTGAAGCCACATGATGGACTGATACCACGTGATGGAGTGATACCACGTGATGGAGTGATACCACATCATAAAATGATGCCATGTCATGGAATGATGCCAGGTGATGAAAACACAGGGTAAGTTGTTATAAAAAAAGCTAAGTGCTGGAACAGATTAGGTCCGCTATTAGAATTGTAATGCGCATGAATAAGGTCATCTGATACAAAACTGTAGAACGCTGTAGCTTTGAGAAAAGCACGAAGTCATTCAAAATCTAATTCTGTGGGGAAAAGCCCAAGGTCATGAGAGATTCTCTGACATGATGAGTGAACTCTGCTGTGAACGCTTGTGTTCTGGCTGCACAGATGGATCCTCTTTTCCTTCCCAAAATGTTCACTTGATAATCCACATCTTACAACCATGGCTGGCATGACAAAAATTTTTTTTCAATTTCTTTTGGGCATAGTAAATGCACTAAAACCCTAAGATACCATGGAAATTATCCTAGGAAAAAGAACACGTAATAATATAATCTCATGAGATTAATATTCTTCATAACTTGTTTTAGGATAAATTTACTATTTATCTGTGCGATCATTTTAACAGTTTTTGTGGCTTTTAGCTGGTTTCTGCAGTTTAAAATATTTAAAATACTTTGATTTATTAGACCTATGTTCTATTAAGATATGTAGAAATGTTTATATTTCCAATAAATGTTTCCATGGGGAAATTTCTTTAGTTGAGAATATAAGTTTAAGTTATTAGTTACACGAGCAGTATTAATTGCGTATGAACGGCAGCTTCTTAATGTCTCAAAATGTTTACTTTAGTAACTTGGTAAGATTAATACATCTGTCATGAAATAAGAAAATTACAAATAATTACTTCTTTCCAGGTGCAACATTAAATAACGCAGCATCCCATGATGCCCTGCTTGGTAAAAACAAGTTGGAAGAGAAAATAAAGTAAAACTCACAAAGTTATTTTACTTTTTGCTGTTATTTCAATAAGATCATAAACTCCTAGAGGCATAGAATGTTTTACAACTTTCCTCCATCCTTCCACGGACACCTGAGCCTGTGCCTCCATGCAGTAAATGCTGGTCAAGCATCACTGCTACTCTGGGGGCATTCAAAAACACGCAGGATGACAGGACACACGGGTGGCCAGCACAGTGACTGTCTTTTATGGATAACTCCGGCCCAACGTGTCAATTTGTTTCATTCTAGTCATAAGGACATAAATACCTAGCCAGAAGAAAGGAGTTTTAAATTTAGATATATTTGTCTATTTAGATATATTTGTCTATTTAGATATACAAATATTTTCGATACCCTTGTCTATTTTCCTAGATTTTGAACTCCTTGAAACAATCCAATCACATTTGCTAATCCAGAAAAAAAGTTCTGAGTGACTTCGCCCCCTGCCATTCACTCAAAGGGTGGACAGTTCATATTTAACGGGAAGGACCCAATTCTGTTGCAAAACGCTCACGACGTCCACAGCAGTTATGGGTCCCTTTTAAAACGATGCTTTCTGTCCCCAGGAAACAGACGCCCAGGGATCAATTTGTAAACGCGATGTGCGGAGCTGCGTGGACACCTGGAATTTATTCAGGAAAATCAGCTCTGCTTTTGTTTTTACTCAACCCTTTTGAGTGCAGCTTAAGTCCTGGGGCTCATTCTGTGAAGTTTCTTACAGGTGAGGCGCACCCTGATCCCAATCTGTCATTCTAAAGGCTCCGTTTCACAGGGAACGTTCCAATAGACAGGTGCTAAGAATATAGAGAGTAGCTTATAATTTGAAAAAGAAATTGGTTTTCTGCCACCGAAAAACATTTGCGTGTGTGGGTGCATGTTGGCGAGTTGCCTTTGAGTGTGTAACGTCATAACAAAAACATGAAGTTCAAAGAAGAGCTGGTGCCACGAACGCCCCAGCTCCATGCCCGGCGCCGTTTGCAAAGACTCCGTTCCGTGTCTTTTGTCTTGTCACGTGGTCAGGCAGGTGCGAGGTTCAACTCCCGGACACAGTTGTTAAGGAACCGCTTGGCCCAGGTGTCACAGGGAGCCGCACAAACATACATAAAATGGGACATTGAAGGAAATATAGGAGAACGATGTTGTTGTAAGGCAAACTTGATTTTTCTAATTTACATCTTATTCTTTAATCTCTCAACACAAAACTATAAATGGTATGACTTAAAAAATAGATAACCAAATAAAATGTAATATAATTCTCAAATATAGTAATAGCGGTTAACATCTAGTTCATTCTCTCCACTATATGTGTTTTTTTATATACTATTTATTATTAATAAATATATAATATATTATTGTACGTTTAACATGTTTATATTCCATATGATAATATAAATATTATTTATTATTGTTTTTATTTATATACACACTTAGTTATATATGTATATATGCACACACCGAACCTAGAACGATCTGCATATATATAGATATCATTACTATGTTCTTTTTAATAAATCATAAGTTTTATATGAAACTAATCTTTGGAAACATAACTTAAATATTTATAATATTTTATAATTTGATAATTTTGCTATGAAGTGAACATTTGATAATTTGATAATTTGGCTGTCCGTGGGTATTTTACTCTTTCCAAGGTTTTAGTATTATGTATAATGTTGGATGAACATCCTTTATCGAAATTTTTGCTTACATCAAGCTTTCCTTGGATTACTTTGTAAGAGGTAATGAATATTTTAAGGAGAGAAGCGAGAGGGGGGTGTTGGATTACCATCCTCCAAAACATCCAATTTTTCAAAAAGTATGCGAGAGAGCTCATTTTATTCCAACCTTTCCACAACTGAATATTGACACTCAAAAAAATGTCAGTAATCTCTCAAGCAAAAAAGTTATATTTTTGTTTTAATTTGACTTTCTTTGATTATTAAGCTGAACAATTTTTATAGTTCTATTAGTCGTCTGATTCTTCTCTAATAGTCATATTTTAATGACCTTTCCATTAAATTTTAGTATTTATATTGTCTACCTGTATGGACTCTTTCTACAATAATTTATCGTTCCTTCTCAGTTACATTTGTTGTAATTATTTTTCTTATTTGCATTTAAAAAATAAGTTTGCTATTATCTTAACATCTTCAAATTCAAATTTACATATACTGTTTGTTTTCCTCTTTTGTATTTCTTACTGATTCAGGTTTGGAAAGTGATTTCAGAGTCAGATATGTGTTCTTCTATAATTTTGTTTTCATTCTCTGGTTTTTGTTTTTTAATATAAATATTGACTGTATTAGAATTTTAGTGTTTCTTATGAGGTGAAACTAAAGATCTTTCTTTAGTTCTATAGTATCAAAATTAACAAAGAAAATCAGGGGGCATTTGAGATCTTGCTTCAGGCAATTGTCATCAGTTTTGGCTTAAATGACTCATAAAAATTCTCTTAAAAACAAATATATATATATTTCCCATTCTGTGTAATCATATTTATAATCCTTAAGTGACTTTCCTTAAACACCGATCTACTCTATTTTTTAAGTCAGGTGATATTTTAAATAACGGCATCGTTTTGAAATGTAAGGAATACATGAAAAATATTAAATTCCTTTGGAGAAACATGATTAAAAATAGAGTGTGATGTCACCATCCGCTATCTGCATCAGGTAAGTGATGAAGGCAGAGAGCAAATCTGGTTAACCTGATCCAAACAATGCACGATAGCTGGTGAGCGTGCGATGTTTTTAAAGACCTGCAAGATTAGGGGAGTAGAACAGCATGAGTAATGCGCAGCTGAGAGGATCCATGATACATCTCTCCCCTCAGCTGGGCTGCCTCTACCATCAGTGGCGTTCATGCGAGATTGACCTGCTTTGATGAATACTTTGCAATAATCATAGGTCGACCCATTTAATCAAAATGGCCACATTTATGATAGGAATGATCGCAAAGAGTGATTAATCGTTCGCATGTCGGAATATTCAGGTATCGATTTCCTTTCTCCTGTTTTAGACAACAGCACCCAGTGCGAGAAAGCCTAGAGATGGGTGCAGAAAACGGGCTGAGAACCACACGGGCCTCTGAAACCCTGACGAGTGTCTCACTCAACAACACCACGAACAGAATCCGATGATAAATCACAGGGCAGTGAAAGCTTATTGCCCTTTATTCAGTGTCCTACGGCTGAAAACATGCACCGTTTCCAAGAGATGCATTCATGAGGGGTTTTGAGGTAAAGAGGATCATGTCAGCTGGGACTTGCCCGATAAGCATGATCTGGGACCGACACACTGGGGTCTGTTAATCTCAACACCTAACTCGAGCCCGGGCCCCTGGAGGGCAGGCACCCAGCTCCGTGGATTTTCATGCTAGGCCCTCAGCGTTCTGAGGATTTGCATTAGTGAGACAAATGGCTAATTCACAGCAGCCAAATGGCGCACATTTCATGATTGAAGACAAGGCTCCCCGGACCAGGCTTCGTTTATTTTCCCTGAATGAAATATGGGTGGATTTATATTTTTTCATTACTACATAAATACAGGCAGTTTATAAAATGCAGGAAGAATTAAGCAAGTTAAATCTCCCATTCCAAGACTGTGAAAGGAATTTTCCTGTTCTTTCTTTCTTCATAAAAAGCACAAGCCACCATGTAATGATTTAAAGAACAAAACCTATTTCATTGCATTATTTAAAAAGGGGAAATAAACAGAATCTGGCACATCCACTCGTTAATTCAGCTGGAGTTATATCCTTGGTTTCTGAAAACAAAGGCTACTCTAGAGACGTGAAGCACTAATCGTTCCAAGTTATTGATTATTACTGGAGATGGCGTTTGAATCGTAATGTCAAAATTGTCGTTTTAGTACACGTAACTTTACCGTAAATTTTTCAGAGATCAGACTCTCAGAGCCTCTGTTCATTCAGCCATCCTATAGATACTTTGGTGCCTGCTTCGTGCCAGCCGCCATGTGGGAACAAGACAGAGGCTCCGCCCCGTGGAGCTGGCTGCGACAGGCAGCCCAACCCTGGTCCCCGCCGACACCTGCCTGCCGTGCTCTGTTCTGTGCGGTCCTCCTCCGTTAGCATGGGATGGAACCGATGACCCTTTTCAAGCAAACAGGAACTGGTGAACGTGGAGCCATGTCACTCCCAAGGTTATGTACAGGAGACTGTGGCATCTACGTTGGGTGTCCTTTCTCACTCGTGGCCTCACTGGTTCGGCGAGAAACCACCTGCCATGCTGTCGGCGGCCAGAGAAAAGGCCACATGGGAAGAAACGAATGTCCCAGCAAAGGCAGTGAGTGCGTGTGGGGGATCGACTCCCCGGCTGAGCTTGAGGTGGCTGCCGCCCTGGCCAGTGACTCTGCTGTAACCTGTGAGACACCCGGAGCCAGAAGCTCCAGCTGAGCTGCGACCAGACTCCTGACCCACAATAACTGTGACATAAATGTTGTCGTCCAAGGTTGCAGCTCTGGGGCAATTTTCTAAGCAGCAATAGATAATTTGCATCTTACATGCTGGTGGCAGAATCAAGTAATACACAAAAACATAAGGTGTCATCTGCCAGGTCGACCTGGCTGCTTTTGAGCAACTTAACTGTCACGTTCGTTGACGTACTTTTTTGTAAGTCTCTTTTTTCTTTTTTCTTTTCCAGCCTCTTGGAACTGTTGATTTATAGTTGTCAGTAAATCTGAAAAAAAAAAAAAAAAGTCAAAAAATTAAATTGAAAAATTTGAATTTGAAAACTTAAAGATGAAAAGATTTCCAATACATTTTCTGCTCCCGTTATTGCTTTGCAGACTCGATCCATCCATGGGCCTGATCAACATCGTCCTACAGCTGACACCTGCTTTGTTCCTTTTGCAAATTCATTTTTGTCCCTGTGTTTTATTTTGGAGAGCATCTCTTTCTAAGTCTTCGCGTTCACTAGTCTTTCTTTTGCAAAGTTGAGTCGACTTTTAATTCTATCCAGGAAATCTTATATGTCATACATTTAAAATTTTACCTCTTGAAGTTTGATTAGCGTCTTTTTATGTCTTCTATGTTTTCACTTGACTTTTTTAACATATGGAAATAAAGTTAAAATAACTGTTTTACTATAATTTCTACTAATTCTCACATCTATATTTGTGTTGGTTTCATTTTAATCGACTGATTGATTTAACTCCTGATTTTTATGAGTTATTTCCTCCTTCTATTGCACATGCAGTAGGTTTTTAATGACTACCAGAGTTTGCGAACTTTGACTTGTGCGCTTAATTTTTTTACTACTATAAATATTCTCAAACTTCATTCTGGAAGCAGTTCAGTTGCTGGGCAACAGTTTGACTTGGGGTCTTTGAGACTTTTCAGGTCCCATCCCAGCGGTGCCCCATCTGGCGACACCTTCCCCTAAGGACAGCGCGGGCCCTTCCTTGTATCTGTGGGGTGCTCAGCGACGCACGGTTTTCCAACCTGGCTTATGAAGGGAGTCGCCGTTCTCAGCCGGACCAGTGCTCACCCTTAAAAAAACTTTCCCTGGTCAGGGTGTCCTCTGGGTGTGTGTGCTGCCGGGGATTCAGCTGGATGCTCCCCGGGCCTCGTGCTGGACACCGTGTGGCTTCCTCTCCCCTGGGACCCCGTCTCGTGAATTGGATCTCCTCTGCTTTCCCGAGACTCTCGTCCCTCTCTGCACAATCAGGGGCTCTGCGGGCCTCCTTCTGAGCTCTTGGGCACCCCTCGCTGCCCTGTGGCTCACGTTGGGCGATAAGTTGGGCGACCGCAGGGCTGGCTTCCTCCGCCTGCCTCCCTCCCTCCCCTCTTGTCTGATAGCCAGGTCTTGCCAGCCTTTGCCTGATATATTTTAGCTGTGAGAGGTGGGCTGGGTGGCGGGGCGCGGGGGAGGGAGGATAAATCTGGTCCCCGTCACTCGTCTTGGTCAGAAGTCCAAGCATGATCCATGTTCACTTATTTTATTTTTAATTAAACTTTTAATTTAGATTTAATTATAGATTTGCATTCAGTCGTAGGAAATAACGCAGTGATCCCATGCACGCTTTCCCCAGTGTCTTCCAACGGTGACATCTCATGTCGCCCTGGACAGTCTCACAGTCAGAGAACACACCTCGACTGTGTCACCGTCACCCTCCTGGAGCTGCATCGGGCTCCCTTCGCCCTCCCGTCTCCTCCTTAACCCTGGCAGACACAAACCTTTCCGGTTTGTATAATTCCGTCATTTAAGAAGTGGTAGTGGAACCACGCAGCGTGTCAGCTTCGCAGATTTGCTTTTTCATCTGGCATACTTCTCAGGGTCGATGTATCCGTTTGTTTGACCGCTCACCAGTCGGGGGAGGACCGGGGCATCCCAATTTGGGGCTACTGTGCACAAAGCTGGACATTCATGTACAGCAGCTCCTCAAATAACGCCGTTTCCTGCAACATCCTTCCGTTATAATATCAATAAAATAAAAATAAAATTTAAAAAAAAAAACAGAAAATCTGATTCCCAGCCAGGGCCACTGTCTTTTGTTGTTGTCATTACGTTTCATGTAGTCATGCGCAGTGACATCTTTGTGGTTTTAATTAATGGATAATGACATTGAACTTTTTAATGTGCTTATTTGCCTTCCATATATACTCGGTTGTGTCCTTTGTCCATTTTCTAGTTAGATGGTTGCAATGGAATTCACAATCTATTTTTGAGTCAACATTTTGTATGAAGTACGAGATTTAGGTTGAAGTTTGTTTTGTTTTGTTCTGTTGTATTCATAAATATCTATCATCATTTATTGAAAGTCTGTCTTTCCTCCATTGAAATGACTTTGCGCCTTTGCAAAAATCAGAGAGACATATTTATGTGGTTCTATTTTAGAATTCTTTATTCTGTTCCATTGATCTGTTTATCCCTTCATCAAGATCGTGGAATCTTGATTATAGTAACTCTTTAATAAGTCTTAAAATTTGATAAAGAAACTCCACCTCTTTATTTAGAAATAGTTTTAGCTTAGATTTTTTATTTAAAACATTAATTATGCATTTAATATTGTAAATTTTTCTTTTAGTATTGTTTAAACTGTATCCCAAAGATTATTCTAATTTAACTTCTCATATAAATTTTAAATTTCTCTTGCCCGTAACTACATAATATCTCGTTATATATTTTGATAGGAATGTGATAAAACCATATAACAACTTCAGAAAAATGAGCATCTTGTGAATATTGGCTATTCCAATCAATGGGTGCGTTTGTTAGAGCTTTGGTTTCTTTTATTAGTCTCGTGTAGTTTTCAGCATACAAATCCCGTATATTTATTAGACTTACACCCAAATGCTTTATTTGGTAAATGATAATAGGTGGTATTGTATTTTTAATTTGTGTCATATACCCACTGCTAATATATAGAAATTATATTAAATTGAATTTTGAATGTTTATCTTATATTCCACAAACTTGCTGAACTCTATATTAGTTCTAGGAGTATTTTTGTAGACTTATTGCCATTATTCTACCTGGATAACCATCTGAAAGTGGAATGTTTTATTTACTTCTTTCTCTACTTTATTGCACTGGCTAGAACTTCCACTTCCCTATTAAATGAAGGTAGTAATAGTGAATATCTGTGCCTTGTCCAAGATCTTAGGGGAAAAGGATATTCAGTGTTTTATTATTGAGTATAATATTACCCGTAAGTGTTTGGCAACTTTTTTTTATCGAGTTGGAGAAGTCCCCTCTTCTTTTATTTTTCTGGGAGTTTTTATCACGAGGTGGTGTTCAATTGTGAATTTGTCTCTTTTCCAATTTTTCAGTTCAGCTTTTGCTTTACACATTTTGCAGGGCTGTCGTCTAGCGCATGCGTGTTGGGGGATACTAAGTATTTCCGGTGCATCCACACTTCCTCGTTACGTAATACATATCCCCTTATTTTGGTTTAGTGTGTTCTTTTTCCTTCATGATGCTCTAAGTATTTTTATCAGTTTTTTCTTTTTGATTTAGAGAACTTTCTTCAGCCATCCTTTTATGTATGGTCTTCTGACCAAATACAATAAAACAACAACAACGACAATAATAATAAATAAATAAATAAATTCCTTCATTTATTTGAGAATGTCTCGATTTCCTCTTCATTCCTTAAGGGTATTTTCACTGGATGGAAAGTTCTGAATTGATAGTTCTTTTCTTTCAGAATTTGAAAAATGTGCTACTTTCTTCTGGCCTTTAAGGTTTGGGGTGAGAAATTCCCTGTCACTTGATTTGATTTTTCCTGTAGGTAAGCCGTTGTTTCTCCCGCACTGATTTCAAGATATTTTTATTCGTATATAGTTTTGTTTTTTTTTTAATGCCTGCAGCACCTGGTCTTCCTAGGTGGTCTCCCATCCAAGGACTAACCAGGCCCGACCCTGCCGAACTTCGGAGATCAGAGGACATCAGGTACGTTCAGGGTGGCATGGCCGCAGACTTGTCTATTGTTTTTAAATGTTGGACTGAGTCTCAGTTTAGATTTCTGTCATCCTGTTTACGCTTCACTTAGTTTCTTGAATCTGTAATCTAACATCTTTCACCACATTTGAAAAGTTTCAGCCAGATTTTTAAAGTCCTTTTCGCCCCTCCCACTTTCTCTTCGCTCTGGAATTTTGATGACGTGAATGTGTATCTTGCATAGTCCCTTCCACAGGTTCCTGAAGTTATTTAATTTTTTTAGTCTATTTGTTCTCTGTTGCTCAGATTAGGCAATTTCTAGTGTTCTGTCTTCAAGTTCACAGATTCTTTCCTCTCTCCCCTTGTTACGAACCGAATGTTTGTGTGTCCCCCAACATTTGTATGTTGGAGACCTACCCTGTATTTGGAGATGGGGTCTCTCAGGAAGTATTAGGGTTAATGAGGGCACAGCAAAAGCATTAGTGTCCTTATAAGAAGTGCTACTGACAATTCTCTCTCTCTCTCTCTCTCTCTCTCTCTCTCTCTCTCTCTCTCTCTCTCTCTCCCCACCCTCCTCCATTCCTCCTCCTCTCTCTTCTCCCCATCCCTGAGCTTGGTCATTGTGACAGGCCTGTGAGAACTTATAGAGGAGGCAGCTGGGTGCAAGCTGTGGATAGGGGCCTCATCAGAAACTAAGCCAGCTAAATTCTTGATTTTGGACTTCCGACCACCAGAACTGTGAGAAACAAAATTCTGCTGTTTGAGCTGCCTAGTCTGTGGTATTTTGTTAGACAGCCTGAGTAGATAAAGACACCCCTCCATCTTCCTGTTGAAAATGTCTGTTGGTGGTTTAATTAGTTATTTCCACGTGGTTATGGATGCAAGCATGCACTGAAGTCACGTAGCAGAGAACAGCTCACGACTAATGCCCGTTCGCAATGTAAAGTGTGGCTGACTGCAGGCTCGACTTCAGAAAAAAACTTTCCAGGGCCTAAAATACTGGAGTTTGCGGGTATTTGGAAATTATCTCAAATTTTTCATTTAATGGCTTGGATACAACAGTGATGGATGAGCCTATGGTGAGAGGGGCTAGCGCTGTTATTTGACATCCTCTTTTAAAGGCCTGTTCTTTTATTGTTAATGAACTGTGTGCATATATTCCATCAATAAGTATTTATCATGGGTCCCTTATTTCCTTAGAATGGTGGTAAGTATGACGATTAAAGAAAAACAGAGAACACCTAATGCCTTTTTTGACTGTGCTGCCCTTTTAACGCTATGCTCAGGAAAGGAGAAGTCTTCTGTATTTCGGGTGGGCGCCATGGGCGCTGGCCTGATGCCTGGGCTGTTTCTAACGCCCGTCTTCTCCACTTCCAGTAGGAGCGATTTCTGGCTCTTGTTTATAACAAAGGAGGAAAGAAAGAGCATTAAATGTATGTAGTATAGAGCTTCTCTTTGTGTCTAGCTTTGCATAGAATTTATCCTGAAAAATAACAGACTCTGAGGGCTTCTAATCCCCATGGGTGGTCCCAGGCTTCAGAGCAGCATCTGGGAAGCCCAACTCACTGCTGTGGGGCAGCGGGAGAACCACTAGAGAAAGCCAGTTAAAAGGATTTATTTTCTGTTTCTTTTTCCCTTAAATCAACTGAAAAAAATAAAAACTATATAATACTTAGCCTGATAAGCAGAAAAGGGAAAACGCAAGATTTAAATTATTGCTTCATAAAATAAGGCCCCAGATAATTCAGTTTTATTACACGGCATAGACTGGTGCTGTCTCTTAGCAGGTGGAGCTGCTGTGCATACAGATACCACAATAATAGGAAAGAACATTTGCTTGGAGAACCAGTTCTCCTGCCCTAATTATTTTTATAATCGTTCTCTGCTCTCTTCGTGGATAATCCACGGACAGAGTGAACCCAACTCCAGCGTTTTGTTGCATTTACTTTTATTTTTGCTGTAGATGAATATATGGAAACACGAGTTCAAAGTGTTAGTTATGTTCTCTGAATTTGCAGATTTGTGACAATGTTGGGAAATGAAGCATGCTGGTAGTTTAATATCCAAATTAAATACACTATATTTCGCTAAAGAAATGAACTCAAGAAATGGTGAAGGTAAGGTGAAATTCCTGAATTCAAAGGCCTGACTGACGTCAGAACTGAGGGCACCGCCCATCCAAAGACGTAGCTAGTTCTGTGTGGTCATTTATTGATTCACTGAACAAATATTTATTGACGATTGACAATGGGCCAAGGACTGTTTTGGTGCGGAGTATCAATGGATTTCAAGGCTAAATCTGCAATTATTTGTTATGGAAAGAAGTAGTCCCTGAGGAGCCACTGAGATACGAGAAAGCGAGCTGGAGACCCAGGCCCACCTGGCGCTGCTGATACCTTGCCCTCTGCCGGGCTTTCAAAACTATTCTGTTGCAATATGTCAGTATTCGTTAAGGTTGGGATTGGTTTTCCCTCAAGTTTTTGATTGTTACAAAACCAGTCTAAGACCCTCTTTCTTCATGGAGAATTGTCAAGAAGAGGCCTCGTAAAAGGCAATCGATAATGGACCCACTAAGAACTGGGTCCATAAAAAAGCATGACTAGAGAGAAGATTAGCAGAGAAGTCAACACGCACATATGCAGGCAGACCAGCACGGTGTACCTGTTACCCATTGCTACGTGGAAGATCGCCCCAACTCTTATTGGCTCAAAATGACAATGACTTTTCTTGTGGTCCTGCTGGGCTCCCCTCTGTGGCTGCATCAGCTGGCAGGGCAGCTGTGGACAGTGTTCTAAGACAGCTTCAGACACGTGCTGTTGGGTTCGACTGATCGCTGCATCTCTCTCTCCATCTTGCTCGCTCTCTCTCTTTCTACTTCAGTAGCAAAGCCCGGGATGCTTTCCATGGAGCGGGAGCACTCCAAGAGATCGAAGACAGAAGCTGCAAGAGCTCTTGAGGCTTAGACCTAAAATTCTTACGGTTTAACTTCTGGAACATTCTATTAGTCAAAACAAATCATAAGGCCAAACCAGTTCTAACGAGTGGTGCTATAGAACCTACCTCTTAAAGGGAGTTGTGGAAGACATGTTCTCATCTGATCTCTAGTATCTATTATGAATGACACATTCCAGATTGCAAAATACACCCTGTTGCATAAGCGGTCACTGGAAAGGCATCATTAACATAAAGAAAGAAAAGGAAAGGGAGAGGGTAAAGAAAAGTCTTTTTTATGGTATTGAAATCATTGAAAACTTATAGAAAAGGGGCGGGAACAGTTCAAAGAATTTCCATGTACTATTTATTCAAAATCCTCAATTGTAAGTATTTCTTCCATATTTGCTTCATCACTAGGGTGGTGATGAATAAGCAATGTATGAATTCGGAAAGTAGATTAGTTGTTGCCTTGCTTGCGGGTGGGAGAAAAAGAATGGAGATTGACTAAATGGTAAGGGATAACTTTGGGGGAAAATTGAATATTGCCCAAAGAAGAAGAGAAGGGAAAACAACGTAATCAGAGCTAACATAAGCAATAGCTCCAACTTTTGGTTGATCACAGGGTCCTTTGTGCCAGTAACTTTGAGAAGCATCTGGTTTTCTTTTACCTAAAATTTGCTCCAGGATTTTAGTGTGTGTGTGCGTGTGTGTGTGTGCAGTTGGTATTAAATCGTATATTTTAATATATTTTTATGTGTCATTCTGTCCAGAAAATTATTAATAAGTGATCATCTTGGCAACCAAATGATAACTAATACCTTCAGGAAAGCTTTAAATAATTTTTAAGCAATTTCTTGATTGCCACTATAGCCAAGAAAAATTTTTTGAAAAATACACATTATATTGCTGTCATGCTAAAACACTGAGATAAATTACAGGTAACTGCCATTTTTTAGAACTGTTTCTATGGTTATACAAGCAACATATATAACTTCAGAACATGTTACCATGGTTATCTCAGGTAAATCCAGGTTATTAATGCTCTTAAGATGAAAATAATTTATTTTGGGGGGGTGGCGGTTGATGAATAAAATTGTTCAAGTGGAGTAGAAAGAAGTATCCTTTCTTGCTGACGTGGAGTATTTCGCTGAGTCACTTGATGGGAGGCTGGACGAGAGCACAGTGGGGCGTCCACTCCTTCCTAGGGCGCTCATACCCTTACCGAAAGCACAAGAACGGGATATCTCACATGTCACAGATAAGCTGGAGCACACGGCAGGCAGGAGCAGCAGCAGATGGAAAATAAACTCTGAATCCTAGCATTCCCTCGGCGTTTTAATGTAAAAAGCGTGTCAGAAAAATTAATGACTGCAAGCTCAGACAGAGAAAGCGCTGACCAGATGCTTGCTTGTTATATCCTTGCTGCTGCCATTATTATCTGTTTATTTTCCCTGCTTTCTCCACGGATGAACACGCGTGCCGACATAAACTCAAAGAGCAGATGAGCGTTTAGGAATAGATATCCGAAAAGAGGTTTCGAGGCTTGACTCTGGGCAAGGGAGGTGTCTTTAGCGGGCTACTGAACCCTCACAAACTGCTGGACAGGTTTGGTCTGCTTCTAAACAGGACGGATGTCTCCTGACCCCCCATGAGTGTGTAGACAATGGGCCCAATTTATCCGGCATCTGATCTTCATGTCACTTGATGAAAATCTGAAACCAAATTTCTGGCCCTCCCCAAGAAGCCTTGAGCAGTGAATGCAGTTGCAGGAAGAGAGAGCAGGCTCAGGCATTCAACAGCCCAAATTTCTGTGGCTTTGTCTTAGTTTTCTTACTTTCTGTTTTATCATCCGTATTTATGTAAGCCGTAGTAAACCCCAGCATGAAGCAGCTTGTGCTGTACATTACTTTTATTAATCAGGAAATATCGTAATAAAAGCACGAAAACGGAATAAAAACCAGCGCTCTACCCATGTATACAAAAGAGCACAATTCCAAAGCTCTACTCCAGCTCTATATCTGTAGCTATATTGCTATTTATCTATCATCTGTCTAAAATATACATGTGTGTTATTCGAGGATTTGTAAATTAAATTATTACTAAAATCTTTAAATCATCACATACATAAAATTCACCCAATATAAATAAGTACCAAAATTTTACAGTAAAACTTCCTAATCTAACACAACATCTTACTGGAGAAGCCTAAAATTATTTCTACCTTTGTTGTAATGCCAGCATCGATGGAGTGTATATTTGGGCGTAGATGAATAATGGGGCCACTAAATGATAATAAACGTAACTTCCTGAATGTCCAGGCAAGCTTGTGGATGGGTAACGGCTTGTTTCCTTGACTTTTCCCTTCTCTATGGAGACAGGGAGAAATCCTAATGAGACGGAGAGAAGTAATCCTCAGACCAAAAAGATCTGGCTTAATTTAACACGTGGATGAATTAGGGTGATTTAACTAAATTTTCTACCTACTTCCTTATGCGCAAATAATTCTTTTTCAAAGTCCTTCCCAAGGTTGCTGTGAAGTTCAGAGCAAAAAAGTAATTTGTCATAACCTGCAAGAACTATACTAACATAATCTGTCAAGTTAAAATAAAAAATGGTATTTCGAAGCTCATCATTTCCTTTACCAAATAAATTTGAAACACATACAAAACCAATTTCCATTTCACAAAACTATTCGGACAGAATATATTTAAATTATTCGTTGGGATCCTCTTTCCACAGCACGTTCATATTCTCTCTCTTTTTCTTTTTCTCTTTACCTGGATATTTGCTTGCATTTTAGGCCTGTCATTTTTCCAGGATGCTCCCAAGCCCTTCATATTCTCTCTCTCTTTTTCTTTTTCTCTTTACCTGGATATTTGCTTGCATTTTAGGCCTGTCATTTTTCCAGGATGCTTACTGGACAAACTCTATCGTTGAGGATCCTATTGACTAAGCCCGTTTCAAAGAATACTGCCCAGAGCATATCAAAGGAAACACAATTCCTGCTCAATTTTAATAACACTTTTGCTTTATTGTAATTATAAAACATGTTTGATGGCAGTTTAAAAACGAAATGAAAATTGCACATGACATCTTAACAGCCATCGAAAAGGAATGTTGGATGAATGAATTAGGCTATGAAAGCTCAGATGTCAAAAGAGTTTTGGTAAAAGGAAAATATATTTTTGATTCAGGAAACAAAGGGCAGAGAATATTAGACCCACAAAACAAAGAATATTGAAGAATTACCTGATATAGCCTCCTAGTTTAGAAGAAAAAAATTTTTTTTAAAAAGGGAGAGTATGGTTTCAGATTTTTGGAGTCTATCGCCAAGTAAAATGAAAATCTGATGGCTGATAAATTTCCTACTTGAACCCAAAATGGACACTTTTGCATTTAGTCACCATATTAGTGAGAAAAATTCTCTTCAAATCAAGGCAAAAATAAATACTCGGTTACAATATTATTGCTTTTATTGCTCAAGGTATGTAAGTCTATTTGTTTTATGATATTTTATGTGTGAATCCTTATTTCTTCCAAAATAACTGCAGCGAAGTGATTATGATATTTATATTTATTAGCATCGTGATATCGGAGATTTCGTCCTAGTATTTGATATGCTGATACAATCCTAAAGGCATCTTTTAGAAATAGGTATTTTCCAATTCTTTGTTGTTAGTACATAAAAATATTTGATTTTTTTTTAGTAAGCTTGTGTCCAATGGCCTTGTTAAATCTGCATGTTAATGTTAAATAGTTTGTAGATTCTTTTGGATGTTCTAGATAAATAATCATGTTGCTTGCCAATAACAACAGGCTTGTTCCCATCTTCAGAATCCCCATAGCTTTAAAAAAATTTGTCTTATAACAGAGGATAACGACTTCAGTAAGTACATGTTGACTAAGGAGAATCACAAGCCTCTCTTTACCTTTCCTATCACGGGAATGAGGAAGATCAATATTTCCCATTGACAATAATGTTTTTTTTTCAGTACTTACTCTTACTTACGCTTCTTCAAATAATAAAGTACTCTGATATTTTTGGTTTAATAATACTTTTTAATCAACAAAGGTAATTAAATATTTAAATGCTTTCTCTGAATTTATCTAGATAAAAATATGACTTTTCCTATTTTTATGCTTTTGGTGGTAAAAGCAACGTTGATTAATAGTCGACGGTATCCAGTTTTAAAGACTTGAAATGAACTCCGCTGAGTTGTGGTGCATTATCCTTTACATTTAAGATTTGAATTTCCAATACTTGTTCATTTTTTTCAGAGAAATCGGACTGAATATAACTTTTTTATGTAGTGCTTGTCATATTTTAGAATAAGGATAATCCAAGAATCATAAAAATATATGAAAATATCCCCACTGTTTCTGTAGTAGTTCATGGTAAATAAAAATTGGATCCAGCTGATTGATCACATTATTTGGTTCTTTTTATTCATGCCTATTTTTTGTAAGTATAAACCGAACGCGTAGTCTTTAACACACAGTCCGAGACAAATTAAATTTAAAAATAAAATGGAAGTCGTTTTAGAAAATCTAGACAACATAATCAATACAACAGGTCTTACACTATGCATCGTATTCTGAATGCAAATAACATAGAGAAAAACTTATCCACGCATCATATGGTCAAGTAATATAGACTATTGCTTTGGCCATAAACAATACCCTCAATAATAAAATAAATAAAATTCTAGCTCCAAGGCAATTAACTCTAAAAAATAATAATGAATGTAAAAAACACATTTCTATCTAGAGTATGTAAAACATAATTTAAACAAATTTCTGACTTGTGGAAAATATGGGCAAATCCTCAGAATTTATTAAAAAATAAGCAGATTTAAAACAACCTATGTAACTGTTGAGGATACAATTAAACCAGCTACCACAGAAAACTTTACAACTTTAAATATCTGTCAATCAAAATAACTATCTGTGGTATAACAAAAAGTCATTTCCATCCCTCGTTCCTGCACACATCTCTTAAACCAGTGGAACCTCTGGAGTTAGGAGAGGGTCTCTGTGCTATTGAGATGCTGGTGACTGGAGACTCTAGACCAGGGGCAGCTGTGCAGTAGAAAGGCCAAGGCATGATTAGAGGGTTGAAAATTTCTGCCCCGCCCCAACCTCCAGGGAGGGGAGAAGGGCTGGAGGGTAAGTTTGACCACCAATGACCAATGATTCAATAACTCACACCTCTGTAATAGACGTCTAAAAACCCCTAAACAACTGGATTCAGAGAACGTTTGGGTTGGGTGGCACATCAAGGTCCTGGCACAGTGCTATGCCCAGGCACGGAACTCTGCACCCGCCCCCAACATGGCTCCCAACAAACATTCAGTTTGGCTGTTCTTGAGTCTTATTCTTTATAATCAACAGGGAACAGCAAATAGAATGCTTTTCAGAATTCTGCAAGATTTTCTGGCAAACAATCAAACCTGAGGAGGGGGTTGTGGTAGCCAAGATGGACAGAGTGTAGATGACGTGAGAATTGATATTCGTGACCAAAATCTGGAGTGGGACTGTCTTGTGGGACCAGCCTTTAAACCTGTGGAGTCTGAACACTACCTTTGGGTGTTAATGTCAGAAATGAATGGACTCATAGGACATCCAGTTGGTGTCCATGGAGAATTGATTTAGTTGGTGTCAGGAGGAAAATTCATCTCTCAAAATCTAACTCTCGAATCGACAAAAACATACAACATAAATAAAGAGTAGTAAATATACATACAAGTTAATTAGAAAGCAAAAAAGTCAGTTGGCGCGATAAAAAATTCCTAAAGTTATTTATTTCTAATTCAACAGAATTAGGAAACTTGAAGTCAACTAACAGAAGGATGGGGAGGCATAAATACTCATATTAGAAAAGACAAGGAGCAGATAACTGCCAAATGAAGGAAAAGTCAATACATCATAGAAGACTTCTTTATACAACAATGTGCAATGAAAATATTTTAAAACCTGGACCAAGTGGATTGTTTCCTATATAAATAAATTTAACCACATTAGTCCAAATGGAAAGAGAGAATTCAAACTGAACTCTTACAAAAAAAACAGAAAAAGTAGTTAA
>NW_006438073.1:8115297-8128320 GCF_000325575.1 Pteropus alecto
TGTATATTCTATCGAGATATATATAAAAAATATATATATGTATATATATTCTATCAATTCTATCAATTTTGGTCAATTTTGGCTTCCTATACTTTCAAGCTCTGCAGTTAGGCACCTTCATATGTAACACAGTTATTCATATTTTTGATACATGTTTATCATTATTTGATATCTTTCTTTATCCCTAGTAATATTCTTTATTATAAATCTGTGTTGTCTAATGTTAACATAGCTAATTTAGCTTTCTTTGATTGGAGTTTGTAAGGAATATCTCTCTCCATTTTTTTATTTTTAATGTATATTTAAGTGGGTTTAAAGTCGATTTCTCATAAAAACATGTAGTTCTGCCTTGCTCTTTATCAAATCTGATTTCTTTTCATTGGTATGTTCAGATCATTTATATTTAATGCGATTATTGTCATGTTTGGATTAACAGCTGCCATGTTGCTAGGCAATATTTTCTAATCATTCCTTTCTTTTTCTTTTTTCTTCTTTTATATCTACTTTTGGATTATATGATTTAAAAAAAATTATTCCATTTTATCTTCACTTATGGCTTATCTCTTACACTGTTCTTTAAAAATTTCAGCAATTATAGTAGAGTTTATAATAGAAATCTGTAAGTGTTTACCAAATGCCTACAAATAACGTATGGAATTTAGAATGCCAATCCGATTCCTTCTCCCCAAACTTCACACCCTTATTTCCATACGTTTTATTTTATGTACGGAAACCAACAATATGTTAATATTATTTTTGCTTTAGAAAGTCATTTATCATTTAGATTGATTAAAAAACAATAAAGAGTGAGTTTTATCATTTATTTTACCACATTCTTATTGCAAATTATGCATTCGTATGATCATATCCTTTCAGACTAAAATACTTCCTTTAACAATTCTTCTAATAAAAGTCCACTGGTATTAATCCTTGCTGATTTCAATTTTTTGAAAAGTTTTTATTCTCCCTTCATTTTCAAGACATGTTTTTGCTAGATATAGAATTCTGACTTGAGAATTTTTTCTTTCAGCATTAAAAAACGATTGTTTCCCGGCTTTCATAGTTTCTAATGAGTTACTTCTGTAATTCTTAAACTCTGTATAAAAGGTTTCTTTTCACTAACTGTCTTTAAGATGGTCTACCTGTGTACTTTTTATTTTATTTTCCTGCTGTTGTTATATGAGATTCTTAGACATGTGTTTTATAACTTTCAGTTTGATTAAAAAAATTTACAATTATTTTTTCAGATATTTTTCCTGCTTTTTTTCTCTCTCTTTTCACTTAAGGGATTTCAATTATCTATATATGTTAGACTCCTTGTAATTTATTTTTTCTTTGTCTTTGAAATTATATTATATCTATGCTTTGTCTTCAAGTCACTGATTCTTTTCTAAGCTCTATCAAGTTTAAAAATAGTTCATCAAAGCATCTCTTAATGTCTGCTACTGTTATAGTTTTCATCTCTGTTTTTGCTGAAAATCACCATTTGTTTATGTTTGTTGGTCTGTTCATTTTTCAGAGCAGGAAAAGCAAACTACCGCCCATGGTTGCCCCTTTACATAAATAAAGTTTATTGGAAAACGGCCATGTCCATTTATTTATGTATTATCTATGGCTGCTTTTGAGCCACAATGGCAGAATTGAATAATTGTATCATAGATTATATGGTACTAGCAACATAAAATATTTACTTCCTTTTAGAGAAAAATGCGGCAAACTTTGCACTAACTATAACTGCCACACATGCAAGCGAGATCATTTAAAACTAGCTATTCCCTAGCTGAGCTGCCTACTGTAACTTCCACCTTATACTCGCATGCAGCATTATTAATTTATAAATGTTATATTGATTTTGTTATGCAGCAAAATCTAACTAATACACCCATAAATAATTTAACATCACCAAAAGCTGAAAAATCAAATACGTGCAATGCCATAAGAAGTAAAAAAAAAAAACAAACAATTATGAAGTAGTCTTTAAAATTTTTTAAACTGATTATAACCAAGCCTCTATCTCTAATTACCAGTTTCTACAAAAATAAGAGAAAGTGGTATGTTCGAAACTCTAGTTTCTTTAATAAATAAAGAGTCTAGTAGAAAAAGAATGATATAGATAAAAAATAGTTTAAAGAGCTGTCATCCAAACGCAACAGGTACACCTACTTGGATCCTAATTCATGAGAAACAATTACGAAATTACATTTGGAGATAATTGGGTGAAATTTTACATGGTAAATTTGATAAAGGACAATTAATTTGTTAGCTAGAAAACAATTTTAAGCTTTTTAATAATGGATGTTCTTTTCACATGCATGCCTTAGTATATAAACGTGAAATTCTATAAGATTTGAATTTTTTTTAATTCTAGCAAAAAAATTTGGAGGGTAGTTAAATAAGAACAGGAAAATACTGACAATTGTTGAATTTAGGTAGTGGATACATATAGATTCATTATACATTCTATTTATTTTTATATATGGTTAATAATTTCTCCCCCCAAAAAAATTATATCCATATGTATGTACATACATTCATACCTGGAACAATGGAAAAATGAAGGGAGCTATATGGGAAAATGTTGTGCTTCAACATTTAACATCTACTACATAACAGCCAACTAATAAATGAATGAGGGCTATCTGGGGACTGGGAATAGTGTGCATCTTAAAGGATATTTTGTACAATTAGATCATCAATAAAGACTTAAATTATAAAGATCTTCAATAATAAATCATGCTGAAGGAAATGAAATGTTATTGCTCTAGTCGTGTGTGAAAAGGCGTACTGCTACATCAGATGACTAGCAAGTGCGACAACTTATAAGGAGAGCACACAGAATTAATACATTAAGGCTCTATTACAATAACTGGCAAGTGGCAGATGATTTATTGAGATATGAATACTATACTAGAAGATACACTTTATTATTTTACATGAATAAAATTATAAATGAATTTAAAAACAGATTTCAGTGGTTTGCTTTCCAAATCATACTATATTTTTGGTAACTTATATTTTCACCTTGCAGTGAGTGTGGTCTGTTTCACGAGGTTAAACTTTGGTAGGTTGCTGATATTTTCCCAGCCCAGTGATGCTCAATAGAATCCTAAAAGAAGTGAAACATATCTCTCCCTCCCTCCCTAGAAACTGTGATTATGTTTATTTTTTTTTTAATTCCTAGTCTTTGTATGTGGGCTATTGGGTAAGGACAAACTTTAAATAACCGAGATAGGCTTGAATTATTTACATGTTAAAGACTCCAAATCATCCCTAAATCTAATAGCAATCAAATAGGCCATGCCTGGAAGGCACAAACAAGAGTATGGGTTTGCGTGCCTTGAGTAGACTGCAGGTTTTCTGAGGATGAAAGACATATAGGAGAGACTCATGAATAACTTTTGTGAAGATGCAAAGAGATTCAGGTGAATAAAGATGATTACAGGTCATTTAGCCATGAATCATGAATTGCAAATTTTTTGGCATTCCTTTGTAGAGCAACGGTAAATATTGAAGTTGATATTTAATTATTTTTTTGTATATCCAACTGGTTTTCTTTTGAATGGACACCATTGTGAGACAGGTTACAAGGTAGCTCAGCCATATTTGGGCCATATCCAGTTTTTCTTAGATCTTGAGTACAAGTTGTGGTTGAACTATGTTTACCGTGTGCCAGTTTCTCATTTGGTTTTGAGTCTTCATCTATCTCTTAATGAAATCCGGGGAGAGGCTGTTTTGAAAATTATTACTTTCCAAATACCATTCGAAAACGCAACATTAACTTGTTCTTCTCTATCCTAGATTTTTCTTACTATTTAAACATATTCACAAAAATCACAGCTCAAAATCCTTTTGCAAACATTGTTCATTAATGTTCTAGTTACGGAACAAAAATATGAGAGCTATTTTAAGCGAGGATTCTGATCGCCATCTTCTCAAAGCAACCAAAATCTCACCAAGATCTGTCTGATCCCGTTTTGCAGATATCCCATCATAAATCATTGAGATTTGTAATACTTACTCAAATCCATTATTTGACCTTTCTGCTGTATATAATATGACAACAAAAATTATTCTCCAAAGAAAAGAATATTCTCATTCAATTCTGTGCCCTATTTGATTTTTTAAATCGGTGAACTCTCACTTCAACAAGTGGTTAATGCTTAAAAATAGCAGAAGTGACCTTTTCTGCCTTCCATTGATCTCTGTGCAAAAGAAAACCAAGTGTGTGCTCATAAACCAGTCCCCGAATACGACCACCATCTAAAAAATGCTAACAATTAGACAATAATTCAGAGGTTTTGATTTTAAGTACCCTGTGTGGAACAGATTAAGAGAATATTGTCTGTGTATTCCAGGAGAAAACCAATTAAGCCAACCATCCAATGAGCAATGATGTTTTCTCACATCTGCCAGCAAAACCAATCAACTTAACCTATTACAGACTTGTACGTTCTACTCAGTATTCCACGTGGACGCCTGAAAACAACAAATCATGTGCACACTGCAGGCACCTGGTGACATGTTTGTGGAGCAAGAGTTCTCCAAACGGTTCTTTGTAAATCAAACTGTTAACTGTCAACCCCTTTGATCCTGGGAAAAAGAAGAAAGAAGAATATTTTTAATATTCTGGTGTGAAATGAGCTATATATTCTAGATAGTTATCCTCATCTTACATTGCCAATATTAGCTTTCAGTCGATTTGAGAAAAAGTTATAACTTTTCAAAATTTAAATTGGCCTTTGTCAAAAATCGAGTTATTTTTCAAATATTAAGATATTTTCTGAAAATTAAGAATGAAAGCATCAATGATTTGTCATCTGTTTTTCATGCAATTCAACTACTTATAAAAGTTAAACAATCTTGAAGTTACTTTTTTAAAAAATATTTGAAATTATTTCTGGAAGAAATTGTCATCTCTGAGTAATAATTTTTGTGACTTTGGAGGGAGGACTGAGAACTGTATTAATAATCCAAATCGTGATTCACAAGGAAGACACATTATTCTATCTTTAGGAATCCAAATATATAAATCGGAATGTTTATAATTAATGTGTTAGTTCCCTAGGGCCAGATAGGGTAATGAGAAATGAAATGTATAGCTTTCGACCTTAAAGAGTTTTACCCATTAATACTTTTGTGTCCCCAAGACCTGAAGCAAATAAATGGATCGCTAACAACCCTGATAAGGTAGGTAAGGGCCAACTAAAATTAGTGATCATTTATTTATACTTTCAACAAATATTATCGAGTGTCTTCTGTAGTCTCAGTGCAATTCCAAAATAACAGATAACAACTCATCCACTTAGTGTATGATTTGGGTTTGGTCCATTAATCTAAGCCTCAGTTTACTGGACCAAATAACACAAATCTAATAAAGTTTTCACAAGAAGTGCGTGTGTGTGTGTGTGTGTGTGTGTGTGTGAAAAACACAGAGCCAAAACATAACAAGTATATAAATATACAGTCAATCATTGTAAAGATATATACGTGCATCTTTGTCAGAAACCTATTACAAATTTAATTTTTACTAGCACTTTATAATCACCTACTATCTTATGTCAGATTGGATTTAGCAGCATTGTTCTTTTATCTGCCTATTTCACATTCTTATACGATGGAAATATTACTTTAAAATATGATTAATTCATTATTTATTATAATTATATTTATATTTAAACATTTATATTAAGTTTACATTGTTTTCCTTTATACATTCTTTCTGTCTCTTACATATATATCACATTTCCAGTTTCATGCATTCGATCTTTAATTAGCATTTGTATTTACTAAAATACTTACTAATTTTTACATTTGTCTTAACTACATCCACTCATTCAGTCAAATATATTAAACATAGCACACAGGTTGCATTAGGGATGCTGCTCTGTCTTCTGGAATAATTCTATGCAACATAAAGAAAGCGACAAATTAATGTCCAAATGAATGAACTGATCATTGTCGTGGGACTTTTTTTCAATGAATTAAGGAGTATTCCAACACCTGCAGATCAAATAAAAGCTGGAAGCATTAAAAGTATATAATATTTTGAGTATTTGTAACTTTGAGAAAAATATTCAGCATAAAACGGTGTTTGATAATATACAAGACTACTCTATGAAAATAATCTTATTCTTCTCCCAAACACTTGCCCAAAATAAACTAAATTTATGAAAATAAAATTGAGCAAATTTTTGTTTTAAATATTACAATTACTGTTATTATAAGTTACATTTCATTGTCCAGATCATTCCAGGAAGGCATTTTACATGCAATACCTAATTAGTAAAACGGCATATTGAGGACGTACTAGATTTCACTGAAGTTCTAAGATCAAGGGAATATTTAATAACTTTTTAATTTTACAAATAGTAAAAGCCCATTGCAGAGAGCTTGGAAATATTTTTCATATATTATTATTGATATTTTCCATATCATATTTTCTATAATATTTTCAGTAGCTTCCTAATACTTCCAAAAATATTATGATTGAATACACACATTGTTTTTATTCCTTCACTTTTTCAAATAGTGCTGCAGTTAGTATCTCTTGTCTAGGCATCTTAGCACACATAATTTATAATTTCTGGGAAACTTTTTAGAAAGGTAAATGTAAGACTAGAATTATTTGATGCATCTATATACATTGCTTTACACATCACTGCTTTAAAGGGTCTGTCCATGCTAATATACTAATAATGTCATTGTTTTAATATACTAATAATGTCATTGACACATCCTTGATTACCCCTGGGATGGAGAAGCTCTCAACTTTCATTGACTATCTATATTTCTTTTTCTATAAGTTACCTGTCTAAGTTTTCTTATGGTTCTACTTATTAATTAATTTGCGAGCAACCTTTATAAATGAAGACTATCAATATTTATCACATTAATGCACATATATTCTCCAGTAAATAATACTGTGTGGTCACTTCTTACATTTTCGAGATAAAAAGAGGGCAGTATTTGAAATTATCTTGACTATATTTGAGATGTTTTTCACTAAAATTTTCCTGAAACATCACCTAGATGTTGAGAATTAAGAATAATCCTGTATTACATATTTTGTTTATATTCATTATAGCTATTGTGTTTATTGGAAATTATCTTGCCTATATTTGAAATATTCTTTAGCTAAAATCTTCCTGAAATATTATCTAGATTTCGAGAATTTAAAAAAAACCTATATTACGTATTTTGTTTATATTAATTATAGCTATCGCATTGTCTTACATCATTTTAATATGATTCGTGTCTATATTTTCAACACTGAACTCAGTTATAATAATATATCATTTTTAAAATGTAATAACTTATAGATAGTGCTTTAAGCTGTAATAAATGTTTATGTTTACATTTAGTCATTGGATACTGTATCAAGCATGTGACAGCTCTCACTGTGACTATGTCCTTAGCAATGTAACTGATGAACGACGCGCCATTCCGTAATTTTTATGGGCAGGAAAACATTGGTTCACAACTGCGTGCTTTATAAACATTCTCGTTCTTGTCCTTCACGGTGTGGGGACTGTCTGTAGAGTGGTGCTGGAGAACAGGACCGCAGACAGCACTTCTCCCTGAAGAGGAAGAAAGTAGAAAAGACAAGAAGGAAAAGACTCAGGTGGAGAATAACTGGTCAGACTGGAAGAAGGTGCTCTCGGGGGGACAGGGGACAAGGTGGCTATAAAAAGCAGTGATCGGCAGTGGCAGAGGGAAAAACGGAGTGGAGACTAAGAAAATGTATGGAGGTGGCCACAAGGAGGTTCAGATGCCGAAGGGGATGGGTCCGCGACAGGAAGGAGCTGAAAACCCACAAGAGGCCATGGTTCTTGGATCCGCGTCCCTAAAAAGGAGATGACATGGCATGAAGGAGACGTTGGAAGAGGGTCGGGGATGCTTGACCTCAGCCATGCGGAAGGGGTGGCTGTGGACGATATGATTGAGTTTTATTTCTTGGGCCCAGAGAAGCCCAAGGAGCTCACAGGGTAAGGCCCTCACTTTCTCAGTCAGTGGCTCAGCGGCTCATAGGAGGCTTGAGAAGAACGTTGCCAGTTTGCCTGTTATCGAGGACAAGGAAGAGGCCCTGTGGCTAGCAAGATGGAAGGATTGGTGGGAACTCAGGAAGCCAGGAGCAGAGCCTGGTTCCCTGGGTTGAGCATCCCTACCTGCCTGGCTACAGGGTCAGAGGCTGTCGTTGGCAACAGGATGCTAAGCTGGACGCTACAGGGCCGTTTATGAGGGTAGTTGCCTCGTGAATACAAGGACATGAAGGTTCAAGTGCAATGGTGTCTGGGATAGGACGTAAAAAGACCGAGGGAACAGAGAGCCTGGGAGAAAGGGAGGGCGGTCCAGGGAGCAGCGCTCTGATGACATTTGTGAGGATGGGGCATCCAAGAGACCTGTGGATTGAATGCTGTGATTAGGATGCTGAGCTCCCGGGTTCTGAGGACAAGGTTCATGGCCTTAGGCAGGGGTGACTTAGGAGGAGGAGAGCTGGAGATCAGGATGTCACAGGCTGGCTGTGCAGGCAAAGTGCAAACCACAGCTCAGATTAGTGAGGTTCACACCAACCCTTCGCAAAACCCTCACGTGTCCATCCTCATTGGCTGGCTTTCTATTATACGCCCTCGAAGTTTTTTTCAGTGTCTTCCTGTTTATTTTCATGTTTCAAATGTTTATGTGCCTCAAGTATTGAAGAACCTTAATGTAAGGAGAGCAAGGAAAAAGTTCACGAAGTATTAAATCGATGTCTTAGTCTGTTTGGGCTGAGGTAACAAAGTATTAAATCGATGTCTTAGTCTGTTTTGGCTGCTGTAACAAAAACACTATGTAGGCTGAGTGGTTTATAAACCACAGACATGTTCATTTCTCACAGTTCTGGAGGCCAGAAGTCCAAGACTTTCATGCCAGAAGATTCTGTGTCTGGTGAGGGCTCACTTTCTGGTCCACAGACACTCATCTGTCTCTCTGTCCTCGCGTGGCAGAAAAGACGAGGGGTCTCTTTTATTAGAGCGTTGATCCTATTCCCAAGGGCCCTACCCTCATGGCCTCATCACCTCACAAAGATGCCACCTCCTAATATCAACGCATTGAGGATTAGGATTTCAAACGATGAATTTGGAGGGTGACGCAAACATTCAGCCCATGACAGTCGAGGCCATGGCAAGAAAAACGATTTAGAGGAAGCTACAAATTCCACAGGTGAACTAGTGGCTGGCATGTGAAATCTTATCCAACTTCAATCTGAGGCAACGATGCAAATTTTTCTCTCTGTGATGGTCGGTCCTCTCAGCGAACCATCAGAATACTGAGTATATTGGGTCTGGACGCAGGAAGCAGGACCTGGGTGTTAAGCATCTCACCACCGAAGTGCGTGATAAGCACCAGCCCCGCCATCCAAACGGAAGTTAATGTAGCAGCGCTATTGTCCTCATTCCAAGGAAACACAGACATTGCGACTTGCTACGTTCTTGAGTCATCAGCCCATTTTCTGAAAAGTACCTAAGGCCACTTCCCCTTCCAGCAGCTCAGTCCCTTCTTTCACGGAATCGGTGTCATTTTCCTTCCCTAGGAACTCTGCATGAGACTGGAAAATGAGCTGCAGTCTGGAAAATGTTATTTCGTTAAGATCTATGCATTGGAGGCCACTCAAGCTGCGTCCGGTGGAGAGCGGGTAATGCGCCCTCCGCAGCGAGGGACGACGGTCCCCGCGGCCCCCGCGCCCCTGTCCTCCATCAGACCACCTTGCAGGCTTGATCCAGCTCGCCGAGCCCGCCTGTGCTTCCTGGAGCACGAAAAAGAAACTGTCCTCCTGCACCATCCTCGGAAGCAGAGTGTGATCTGTCAGAGCTGGGGACCATGGAGAGCCTCAGCCGGAAGCCTCTGCTCTTCTCCGAACCGTGGTCCCTCCCTCTCTCTCTCTCTCTCTGCCACTTCTTTCTTTTATCTGGAGCCCTCCTAAACCATTTTCTGTCAGAGCTATTTACCTTTCACCACAGACTGGCAAACGGGCCTTTCGATCTGCTCTATTTTTTTTTTTTTTAAATCTTTGCCAACACTAGAGTTTGACAGGAATTTGGGAACTGGCTCTAAGCAAGCGGGACAGACCAACGCGCATTATATGTCTTTGTCATCTGTGCTTAATGTGTTGTTGGCGGCCTCGCCTGGTCGTGTTTGGTCTCTGTTCCTGTGGCACTATGCCTTCATTTCTGAACTCTCAGGGAAATTTATGGAGAGAGCTTTTAAACAGTCCATTTTTAGACCAACGGATCTAAAAACCACCAGCTGACCCTGTCCCATCACGCAGCCAAGAAAGGCGGTCTTTATTGTAACTAATAGTCACTGAACCGCAAATAGATTTGAATCTATATTTGCAATTTTGATAGCATTTCCGTCAAAACCTCCAGAAGGTACTGTTGAGTGTGCAGAATCTCGCTGTGAAATAATTGGCGAGAGGCTCGGATGAAGCAAAACGCCCTTAACAGACACAAAACGCGCTGCTTCGCGGATCTTAGCAACAGGCAGCAATGACAGTGAACTCTATTCTTTGTTTAATTCGGTCTCAGCTCACGAGAAAGAAACTGGAAGAAGCGGCCCCCTAATCATCGGGTGACCAGAAGCCTTTCTGGGAATTCTGTGTGTTGACAGCACACTCAGGTGCACACAGAGATGAAGCTGTGACATCGAGCATTCAGCGAATTCAATTTAACCAATATTATTTTGCTACATAAAAAGAGATTTAACCCTGAACGCTGATATGTGCTTAATAGTTTGGCCCACATTTCTTTTAAATAGCAGGAGTTTAGAGAAAAAAATAAAAACTTGTGAAAAATCCATTAAAATGGGAAGCCAATCACCAGTAGAGTGTGCCGCAGGCCCACCAGACTCGATATGCATCACGGTGTCCCTCCAGCCTGTACTGAGGCCATTCTTCTGCAGTTATGACAAATGCTGAAACTCAAGTTCATGGATGGCACACTATCAAAGGGTCTAGATCAACATTTAAAATAAGTCTTAGAAAGTTTTGGAAGATATACAACACATTGTTAACAATATGAATTGTGGGATAGCTTGTAAATTATTTTTTTATGCAATCTTTGTATAATTTGGCAGACCACATGTAATTTCAGGAAAGTAGGGAACGGTTTGTCTTTTCTCCAAGCATAAGTGGAATGAACAATCAGAAAATTTAGAATCAATCAGATGGGCAAGCATTTTCCTAACACTTGAACGATTTTAGAATCAAATCCTGAAGTTTTGAGACCGAAGGTTCAGTTAGCAAGTGTCTCATTGCAAATGTCTTGAAACCTCTTCTACACTGCGTTAATGGACGCCCAAAGTTAGCAAACTATGTCCTGCCAGGCAAGTTGGGCTGGCAGCAATTTTTTTATGGCTCATGAGTAAAGACTGCCTTTCACATTTCCAAATGTGTCTATATCCAAAATGATTATATAAGCACCTACACAATAGCCTCCATTTTAATTAATTAATTAGCTAATTAATTCATTAATTTTTGCCAGCAAAACCTAAGATACTTAAGATCTGGCTCTTTAAGAAAACATTTGCTGGCCCTTGATCTAAACAAAAGGTGGTCCAGACTCAAATAAGTGCGGAAAACAGTAAGTTAAAATTGAAAAGGTTTGTTTCTGGCAACCTCTGTTTATATGTTATTAGTATTAATTGCAACTATAGTTAAACTGTAACTTTAACTACAAATATACAGCCTCTCCAGACATCTTGACCATGGAAAAATTATTTGCTGACTTAATTTTTGACACATTTCTCGTGGTGGCTCCACAGAAAACTATTTGCTGTAAAGTGTGACGCATGTTATTCAACTCGAGGGAGTTTTCTCTTTACCCTAGTGGGAATCTTTAGAGGTGATTTTCCATGCTCAAAGTCGTGCAAAATGTTGCCTCTGCCTGCCAGTAGCTCACAATCGTTTTGAGGAATGTAAGAGATTGTTGTTGTTTGCGTGGAAAGGCATCCTCTCCAAGACCTAGGAATTCGTGGAGCAGGTCGAGAATTAAGTGTGGATTATTTTTTTTTCCTAACACATGGTGGCGGGGGATGGGGGGAGGCACGGGGAGTGCCGTTTAAGAGGAAGATGAAATTAGGCATCTTGTTTTTAAGAACTGCTTGTCTTTATCCACAGGATTGGTAAACAGACGCTTTAGTGTGCTAAGTGCACTGTGCTAAGAACCACGAAACTCTTTTTATATCTTTTACGTGTCTGGACTTTAAAGGTCATGGGAATACAGAAGAGATGAACAGGACACAAGGCCAGGATGTAAAGTGGGCATTGAGGCCCCGCGCATGCGCTTGAAGGTGCGCCAGGTGCCGTGCAAGGCAATGGGGGCGGGGCCAGCAGACGGCCGCTCAGCCAATGGGGAGAGCCCGGGTGCTCAGGGGCGGGCTGGACCGAGACCCCCACGACATCCTGGCCAAGCACAGGCTTCCCCCGTGTGTGGCCGGATCTCTAGAACTCGGGTGATGGGCCAGCTGTGTTCATCACACGGGTAGGATTGATACACATAGTCACGACTGGAAGAGGTCGCAGAGACAGCATAAACCCATAAAAACGGTTTAGGTTTCAGAGACCTGACCTCTGTGAAGCAGGTTTTACTATATCCGCTTGCCAGAAATAAAAGTCATATTTTAAAAGTTGCCTTGCCTTGACATAGAACGTAAGCAAATCCTCGGACCCAGAACGGTCGCCTCCCCAAGGCCCTCGAAGGGCATCCGAGTCCTCCCTGGGGGCAGCCGGCAGGCTCTCCGTGTATCCTGGACGGGAATCCGAAAGGCTTGGTGTTCTCCATCATGCAATTCCAAAACGGGGAAATGACCTGTTCCCTCCGTGTTAATGTCCATCGGACAAGCAGTAAACTTGGCTGGACGTTAAGAGAGCAGTGTCCGATGGCCAGATCATGCTCACAGGAATTGGAGACCTCGAGCAGCCTCAGACTGTCCTGTAAGCCAGAGGACAGACAGTGCCTGGGGACAGGGAAGCGCACTCCTTCCGGT
>NW_006438073.1:8128359-8162361 GCF_000325575.1 Pteropus alecto
CTCCGCCAGACCCGACACAGGAAACCTCTAAACGACCTTAGAGAAGATGTCACCTCCACAAAGGGAGTGAGGTGGGGTGTAAAACATCTAATTTTATACTCTCATAAATGAACACTGTTATTGATATTGTAAGTGGACCATGTCCCATAAATCCACAAATTCCATAATCCATAAAGCCAAAACAACTGATTTTCTGTAAGAAATATATGTAGGTCAGATATAACCCTCCTAGTGTATTCTGTAGATAAAGACTCTTCATTATCCTTCACTAGTAAATACTACCAGGAATTCAAATTAGCATGTTTAAAAGGTTTCCTAGTCATCTTTTCTCCTTTGTTCCTTTTTTTCGCTCATGCTGCTTGTTCCCTGGCAGAAAGGATGGGTTACAGACCAGCTTCTCCATCTCTCTTTCCCAGTCTTAATTTCCAAATACATTCCATAAGCGCTTTATTACATTAGGTTTTGAAATAAAAGAACTAAGCCAGGAATTGGCACATGGAAGCAAATCATAATGGGAGATAGAAGCATGGGAAATAAGCTATGGGGGAACAAAGTCATGGACTTGAACCCTGACTGCGTGCACACCACGTGAGTTCAAGATCCCACCACCTGCACGGTGGGCATGACGGCTCACAGACCTCACGGATTTATTCGGGACTGAGGAAGGTAAGACACCCGCCGTGCTCTGCGCAGCGACATCGGAGTGAAAGCTAATCGCGATCGGTGAGGGCGTTGAAGGACATGGGGCACGGTGACCGGTCAACGGGAGAGATGGAAGAACTGCGAAGAACAGCATTGAAGGAGGCCAGGTCACCCATACCCAGCTGCCCTCTCCTCCCGGGTATCTGGGTCACTTAGGTGCACGCGACCTGCCCTGGCAGGTGGGAAGTGTCTCGAGTTGCTCCTGGCTGGACATCTCCCCCAGCAGGTGCTCCCTCTCCAGGTGGTTCTCCTGTGGGACAGTGACCGTGCAAGTACTTACTGCTTCGGAGGTGCCCATCAGTGACTCCCGACGGGCGCAGCCCAGAATGGCGAGCTAATCTCCCAAAGTCAGCTGTCCTGGAGACCCCCCCACTGGGACCCCCCCCCCCCCGCCCGCCGCAGACCGCAAGCACGCAATCTATGGGAGCCGACACCCCCTGTTGTGGTTAATTCACTGAGATTCCAGAATATCATAGGCTGTTTGGACTCACAGAACGTGCATCTAGATAAGCAACTTATAGTTAAAGATATTCAGCAACTTATAGTTAAAGATGGTTCGAATTTCTGTGCACGTGATCTATTGCCATTAGCATTTCCTGTTTCCCCGAGCACAAGCCAGCATTTCATGTATTGAAGAAAACGGATATACATGCATTCAGAAAAAAGCAAACTTTCTTCTTGCATTTTGCAATTTCTAATTTAAAAAGATGGAAATGCTCTATCAAGCAGTCGATTCTGCAGACTAATGCTTCACCACAGTATGCCGCCTGCAGTGAGTGAGCCACTCAGAATGCATATTGACAAATGCCTGATTCTTTCTAGTCCTGATGAATAGAACAGGTTGTCATAACAAATTGCTATCTTCTAGAACAGATTTTGAGAGGAAAAAAAAAAAAAGAACCAATAGAGAGAACATCAACAATTCTGGGCTTTTTAGTTTACGATAAGTGGAGATCAATACCGTTTATTTAAATGGCCATGTATAACACCTGCTATAATGCTTTCCATATTCATGTCAACTTGTCATTTCTCTAGAATTTTTTTTCCTACAAGAACAGCAGCAACAACAATGCAGGCTCTTTTCTTTTGCTTTCCATCCTATGAATCCATATGAATGATGTTTCTATAGAAAGGCTTCCATAGCTAGCGGTACAAATTAAAATTTGAATACAAGAACAAGTTCTTGTTAATGAATTACACTTTGTTATATTCTGGAGAAAGAACTTGATTAGAATATTTATTATAATAGGTAAATCGTCTCAGATTTTTTTTAACATTTTACATGGAATATAATATACATAATTTTTTCTGTATTTCAGTTGAATAGTATAATTAACTGGCAAAGGTTGTACAGTTATTTGTAGGAAATCCTAGACGATTCTATTAAAAAATTTTTTTCAATACCTTTGGTTCTTCTGAAGCTCACAACTTAATGGCTCTGGCTCCGTAACCCATACTCTTCTCGAAGCTGCCCTGGCGCTTTTCCTGACTGCGATTCCCCACCCAGCCTCTAGCAATCACCGCCACAGATTCCTCACATTTCATCGTTGCCATTGTGTGAAATGACGTTGCGTTGAAAACTCTCGCATTGCTCTTTCCATCATTCTTCCCACTCCTGGCCAAGAAAAAATGAACGGTGTCACTTTTCCATGGATTTTCTGAAGAGTCACAGGCTCCCAAGGATTTTGCTCAGCATAGGTGCTAAGGGCCAGCCCTCCTCGTGTGAAATGTTCACGAAACTCTTTGAACCTTGGTTTCAAGAAGACATCGTGTCCAAAATGGCAAAATGGCCAGGTGAAGGGAGATTTTGATCACGTGGCTTCTGGAGCAGGCTGGTTAGACAAACAGATCTCCGGGACATGAGGACATGCTGTGTGACCCGAGGGAAACAAGGCGGAGAGGGGTCCGTTTGGGGGGTCCTTGCCGAGATAACTCAGCGTGCCACAGACCTTCATGCCCTTGGATAAACACAGGCCCAAGGAAAGAACCTGGCCACAACTTGAAGACGTGGCCTTAGATCAAAGCCACCTCCCCCCATTATGTGCCAGTCACAGGTCACATCAGCCTCCTAAAAACCCAAAGAGAGCTGACCCAGGGAATTGAGCCTTCTGTGCCCCAGAAATTGTAGCCAGAAGCGAAGAAGACCCTCGGAATCTCGGCAGACACCGGACAGTCTCAGCTCCTCCGGCCACAGTCACAGCAGGTGTGGAGGGCGTGCGACCTTCAAGCCCCCTGCAAAACCAACAAGAAAATGAACAACCATCTTGGGCAGGCTGAGAAGCTAGCTAGCTAGAGAGGGGATGAGTGGTCGAGAAACAGGTCGCTGGGCAGCCAGAGGGCACAGACGAGCCCCACAAAATGAGGGTGGTGGAGGAAAAGAGAGAGAGAGAGAGAAAGAGAGAGAAAGAGAGAAAGAGAGAGAGAGAGAGAGAGTAAGCGAGCTTAAGTGGTGTGAAGGGTAACACTCACACGCACGATTCTTTCCGGGGGTGAAAAAGAAAACACACGATTTTCCTATTATACCTTGCAGTAGGTGCCTGAAGAAGAACACGGACACTGTTGAGATCATGGTCTATAAATCCAAGTCCAAGAAATGTCAAAGCTTAGCGTGAAAACGCGTGAAAATGGCATCCTGAGGGAAATACAAGGGAATTGGAGGGTAGATTAAAAGACTAATGTGTTCACGATGTGAATACGTTCGTAAGGAGAATACAGACCCAATGAGAACTTTTTCTCAATGATAGGGAATTGATTCTCGATAACTGATTAATCGATGATGACTAGAGGGCTGTTATAGGAAAGATGATCCGAACCGGCCATTCAGAGTAGCCACCTACCTCTAGAGACGATCAATAGATAAGGAACCGCAGACCAAATCAAGGCATGGAAAAACCCCTTAGTTCTGGGAGTACAGGGAAGGTCTTAAAAGTTTTTAGCTGAAAGGCCAGTTTCCTACAAGATTAAAAAAAAAAAAAAAAAAAAAGCCTTTTCCTTTAAAACACTGGAAGAAAAGAGAAAAAAAGAAGATATGTACAAACGATCACCTATAAAATGGTCAGCATGAAAAAGAACAATAAATTAACTCAAGGGCATGCAAAAATTCAGAATAGATTGCTCTCACAAAACGGCTTGAGAGAAGATTCTAGCCAAACAACAAAACAAACATAAAACAAAACAGTGAACCAGGAAAAGGTGAACACAGAAGAAACGCTGAAGAATAGCAATAGCATCGACACACCTTGGTACGGTTTAACTGCGACGCTAAAAACAACACATTTTGCTGTTGTTAAACTAGCTGATAAAAAAATGTCTATTATGACAAGGTGGTCCATTAGATCTACTATATTCTGAATTATTTTTCTTCCATTGTCCAGTAGGTCACGAAGAAAAGTGCACAAATATTGTCAAGTATGTTTGTTAATATCTTCAACTATGCTTGTGGATTTGTCTATTTCTCCTTTAAATTCTGTCAGTTTTCGCTATAGCAATTTTTATGTATGTATATATGTAGGTAGGCATATGCCTATTTATCATTATTTATCATTATTCTCTCTCTCTTTGCAGAAATACTTCTATCTTGAGGTTTATTCTGTCTTTTATTAATATAGCGTCTCCTTTTTGATGTTTTTTGTTTTCAGGGAATATTTTTTCCAATAACATATTTTCAACATATTTCTGTTACTGTGTTTTAGGTGTTTCTGTTGGAGACAGAATAGAATTGGCTATTTTCAAATCCAGTCTGATTATCTCTGTCTTGGTTGAATTGTTCTATTTATATTTAACAATGTTATTAATATTATTATATTTGTTTGCTATTTTCTTATTTGTTTACTATTTTCTCTTCTGTTTAATATTTGTTCTTTTTTTCCTCTTTTCATTCTTTTTTGTTAAATAAATATTTTTATGATTTGATTTTATTCTTTCTATTGGTTTTTTTAGTTATATTTCTTTGAATGTTTTTGGTAGTTCCTCTAGGGATTACAATATGTCTCTTTAATTTTTAGCAGTAGACTTGGAATTATTACTCAATTACTTCCAGTAAAATATAGGAAACTTCTGACTCGTATATTTCTATTTACCATCCTTAGTGCTTATCGTCATATTTACTATATCTAATCTATATATGTTAGAAACCAAACCGTGGTACGTTTTTGCTTTAAATAGTCATATATCACTTAATGATAAAGCATTAAAGGTTTCAGTTACACAGGGTGTGACTTCGCTTACTCCAGAAGACTTAGAGGGCCTGAATGACGCCTGTGAATCAAGTTTACTCCAGAGGAAGGTTACGATACAGCAGTTACGTTAAAGGCTATATACCAGTCATCTTACTGCATGGTCCTACGGAGACCAACAGAGACCAACAGAGACCCGCCTGGGCCCAGGTGGTCCCCCACTTCAATGTCTCACGTCTGATTGAGCTTTTTCAAATCCCTAGTCACTAACATGTGCAGGGAATACCTCAAAATCAGATCTCTGCCAGGGAGTCTGACACCCGGCTCATCACATGGACGTCGTCTTGCTATATGACCTGCCCCGCAGCAAAGCCCTCTGGGCTTTTAACTGGACCAGTGCGAATCACCATCCCCATTACTGCACACGCCACCCCAGGACGCCCCTTGCACCCACGATCGCAAATCCACACTCATCCGTCAGTATGTTTAACGCCTCCCCAGGGGTCAGAGCTGGGCTAGTGTGCATCGCCTCCCTTCAACAAAACAGCCCAGGGCAATTCCAGGCCCAGTGCCGTGATTAGAGTGTGTGCACATGTACGTGCTCATGCGTGTACACGAGTGCGTGTGCACGCGCACACATGTGCGTGCGTGTGACGGTCTTTCCTGTTTGCACACGTGCTCTCCATTCCCATTCCTCTTCTCTCTTTCCTGTAGCTCACATGTGGGGTCTTGGGTCATCTCTCTTCAGCTTGAAAATTCTTTTCAGCGTTTCTTAGAATGCAAGTCTGCTGGTGACGAATACTCCCAATGTTTGTTTATCTGACGCCAAAAATACGTTTTCCCCTTAATTATTTCAGGATCCTTTAGTTGCAGGTAGAATTCTTAGTTGACAGTTTTCTTGTTTTCTTTCTTTTAACTCTTCTAATCTATATATGGCAACTATTACTCTGTTTAAAGAAATATAATTAACATTGTAAAAATTTGGAACTTGCTAAAAATGACTTAGCAGACTTGCAAAAAAAAAACCACATACAAGTTCTAAAAATGAAAACTGATAAAAAACAGAAATTAAAACACACAAAAAATGCTCTAAAAATAGCCATAGCAGAGGAAATCAGTAGATAGGAGAATATATCACAATAAATTATCAATAATTCAGCATAGGTTAAAGAGGTGGAAATATAAACTATTAAATAGAATAAGCAGAGGGTAATAGGAGAAAATCGAACATAGACCACTTGAATTCCAGAAGGAGAGCAAAGATAGATAACGTGATGGGTTCGATGGAAAAGATAAATACTGAGGATATTTTTGAGCTGATGGAAGATACCAACCCACAGTATCACTACTGATACTACTGAAATCACTGTAGCATTTGTCTGTAAGAGTAAACATTATGGCTGTTCTACTCCCTATGATATTTCTCAAGCATGAGCATAATATCGAGTGTGTCATTTCCAGGAGGAAAGACCAGTGAGTGCTTAGTCACATCTCCCTTCTCTTTGCTGTAAGGAAGTGGACGGGTGTGTATGCGTGCAGGCTACTTCACCATGGGTCTCATGGTGGCTCCACTGGGCGTGCAGAATGAGCAAAATCAGATATCTGTTGGTTTAAAACACTGACGTTAGGGGGATGTTTGTAACTCAGCGTAAGTTAGCTGAGCATTACTGAAACATGAAATTAAAAAAATAAATCACTGAAACAAAAGTGAACATCAGGGCATAGTAATAGGTGATAGCATAATCCAATCATAAATCAGTAGGTTATTTAGTAAATGGCATTGCCACAGTCGGCTGTCTATCTAGAAGACAAAAATAAGTGTCTCTACCCTCACACATATCTTGGATCACATAGTAAAATTAATTTTAGATGGTCGGATGTTAGAGAGAGAGTTAAAGTCAACAGAAAACCTAGCATACTACAAATAAGAGTCAAAGAGATTTTCTTCCTGAAACCCAGATGTTTTCTAAGGAAAAATTAGCACATTGGATTATAGAAAAATTTAAACCTTTGTATAGCAAACGTTACCATAAAAAAAAATTAAAAAAAAAAAAAAAAACGCTAGCAGTCTACAGCCATGCTAACCTGAATGAGCCCAATCCCATCTGATCTCGGAAGCTAAGCAGGGTCGGGCCTGGTTAGTACTTGGATGGCAGACCACCTAGGAAGACCAGGTGCTGTAGGCATAAAAATTAAAAAATAAAAAAAATAAAAGATTGGAAGCTGACAAGGTCCTTGTTATCTGGGAGGTCAACCAAGGGTTGTCTTGCCTAAAGAAAAATAAAGCACTAGTAGACAAACATGTGAGGTGGAAAATTTTAGTATACAGAGATAATGTGTTACTACTTATAATATAAAAGGAGCTACTATAAGTTCCCAAGAAGGAAACAAATAATACAAAGAAAATTAAATATAATAATTAACAGAAATGCAAATTTAAAGTCTACGAAACATATGGAAAGATCGAATTTACTAGCAGACAGATGTAAACAAAAGTAACAACAATATCCCACTTGAGATTAGTCAGATTCAAAACGTGTAAGATATAAAACCTACTTCTGGTAGCCATGGTTGGTACAGGATACTTTTTAAATGTTTCTGATGCAAAGGGAGAGTGATACCACCCTTTTTTAAAGAAAATAATGTGGCAACATCTATTCAAATTATAAAGAAAAATATATGCATATCTCTGAAAAAGAAATTTCACACCTCTATTTAGTCCATAGAAATCAATTACTAGAACATAAGGAGGTTCTTCCCACCTTTATCTGAGGTGAGAAAAGTACAGACTAATTTAAAAATTATATATATATATATATAGAGAGAGAGAGAGAGAGAGAGAAGGGAGGAATTCAGGGAGGGAGGGAGAGGGAATGAGGGAATAAGTGAGAGAGAGATGCATTTATATACAATAACATGCTAAGAGAAATTTCCATAAAAATAATGAATGAGAATCACGAAGCAGAAAACAATTCTATAATATAGCCCATTTTTATAAAACAACCACCATAGAACTCACAAACCCCTGTATGTGTATTTGGCAGCTTACTTTAATCAGAGCTTGGGGACGAGGACGGATGAACTTGGTGTCTGTGGGAGGTGAGGCCTAAGCAGGAACGAAGAAACAGGACGAGGAGTCCAGCACAGGGCTGTGAGATCAAGAGCCGGTATCTGCTCCAGGTGACACGCGCACACGTGCTGGGGCTGCCGGGAACACGCAGGAGGTCGTCGGAGCCGTTGGTGTGAAGCATCTCCTGTCTCCAGGTGGCCGGGGGTCTCCCTGCGCTTCCACGTGGTGCCTGCTTATCTGCAGAGTATCACGTGATCATGTGGGGGCGGGGGCGGGGGCGGGGACGAAAAGATAGATTAACCCGTGCTGGTGCTTAATACAGGTCACTGCATGGTGGTAAAGAAGATGGAGACACCCACATAATAAAGGAAAAAGGAATAATAAGAAGAAAACTAGATCACTAAGAAAGGAATTCACATACATGCATATAATCACATTTATGTATTGCCGTAAAGTTATTTATGTGGTAGGTATGAACATGTGTGTGGCAAATACATAGTATCCTAATAAATATTTCCTAAATTGGATAAAAAAGAACAGAGATACAGGGCATCTAAATGTGATTTAGATAACTTTATATTAGAAAATCTGAATTTTAGTTTATAATTAAAAAATGAAATTATAATAATTATAGAATATTAAAAAGACACAAATAAGGATCAGAAGAAAATTTAAAATAATTCCGCTGTTCACATTAAATTTTAATTAAAAAGTACTTCTCATAAATAAAGCAATACATGTACATTTTTTAAATTTAAGAAACCAAAAACAAAGAATCTATTATATGTGTATGTAATTATTCTTTAAGTTGTGATCATGACCTATGTGCTGTTTCATAATCCATTTTACTCGATTCCATTTATTTGCTTTATTTTTATCAAAGCGTTTATTATCTGAAATCATTGCAAACTCATTAGCAGGTAAATAAACTCCGTGAGATTAGAGGCTTTTCCTGCCTTGCTTACTGCATGAGTGATAGCGTGAGAACGGTCCCTCCCACAAAGCAGATGTTGAATAATACAAACTATGAAAAAATGGTTTGTTTTTTATTTAATTTACTACATGTGGTTTAGTGGGAAAAGGGTACATTGCTATAAGGAAGAATAAAGTTATTTAACTACTCATCTAGTGTTTTCCGTTTGATTTTGTTCTCAGTTTTCAGTTAGAAGAAGTGCTTTACATTCTTATAATTAACCTTGGTACACAACCTTTGTTAGTTCTTGGGATGGGTGGGTCAAAGAGTACACATACACTTTGCCAAATTGAGGTATATAACCTTTTTTTCCTCTTTTATCGGCTTACATGAGAGTATCTTGAATCTTTGCCAACAATATGCGTTACTGTTTCCCTTTGCCCATTTGAAGGATGAAAAATGGCTTCTCATTTTGTTTATATTCACGTTTCTTAGATAATTAACAAGTTTGGACTTTATCGTAGTAATTTATGAATTATTTTTTCGTATATTTTATCGTTCTTAATGGAGTCATTGTCTTTTTCTTACTGACTTTTTCTTACTGATTTCTTGGAGGTTTTCAAGTAATAAAATCATTAATCATTTCCTTGTCATGTTATAAATATTCTTCCCAGTTTGTAATTTACCTTTCATTCACACTGATAATTTTCTAATGATATTCGAACTTAGTTTTTCAATTTCTAGCACCTCAGTCAACAGATCAAGCCGAGAAATCTCAGGTGAGTGTAAAATAAAAGTTTCTTTTCTTACCTAATTTTTGTGTTTCTTGTATTCTCTTGAATTTACTTCTTTTTATAAATACACTTAATGTCTGTGGAATTACACAAAAGCGTTTGAAAAAATCGCTCATGATATATAATTGTGAACATAATGTAGAGAGATGCTGGCTGAATAATGTAGTTAGGTAGCAATGCCATTTAAATCACACATGATTTATACACTAGGCCAACTCAGAAGTCGGTATCAATGACCTACCATTGTGATATCGATAGCGTAAGATGCGTGGGAAAGAGAAGTTAAAGCGTAGAGTTTTCTTTGTGGTTAAAGAGATGTTGTTATCAGTTTAAAAAAAGATTTTTATAAGATTATTCATGCATGCTTTATAGTAACCACAAACAAAAAATAAAACCTGTAGTAGATACACAAAAGAGAAAGAGAAAGAAATGAAAGCATATCACTACAAAAAATTATCACATCACAAATGAAAATAGCAAGAGGAAGAAAGAAACAAAGGAACTACAAAACAGAAAACAATTAATAAAATGGAAATAGTTAACCTTTTCCGATCAATAATTACTTTAAATGTGAATAGATTACAGTCTCTACTCAAAAGACGTAGAGTATCTAAATGAGTTAAAAAAAAAAATCAAGCAGTATATACTGCCTACAAGAGACTCGTTTTAGCTTTAAGGACACACATAGACTCAAAGTGAAGGGCTGGAAAAAGGGTTTCCATGCAAATGAAAAAACAAGAGAGAGAGAGAGAGAGGAGAGAGAGAGAAAGCAGTGGTGACTGTATGAATAGTAGGAAAAAAACAGATTTTAAGTTAAAAACTGAAAAGACACAAAAAAAGTCATTATATAATGATAAAGAAGTCAATTATTAAGTAGATATAACAACTGGAAATATATATACAAGTAACATTGAAACACTCGAATGTATAAAGCAAATATTGACAGAAATGAAGAGAGAAGTGGACAGCCAAACAAGAACAACAGAGAATTTAAATATCTCATTTTCTACAACCAAGAGCTCATCCAGACAGCAAAGCAATAAGGAAACCGCAAACACTGTAGACCACATAACTCTGAACGACACGTACAGAACATTTCATCCAACAGCAACAGAACATACATTCTTTTCAAGTGCATATGGAACACTATCCAGGACAGAGCATATGCTGGGCCACAAAAGCAGTCTTATCAAATTTCAGAAGATTGAAATCATATCCAGTATCTTTTCTGACCAAAATGGTATAAAATTGTATCCATACAAATGTAAAAACGGAGAGAGAGAGCGAGCGAGCGAGCGAGCGAGCAGGGCTGACTATGTGTATATTAGAAAAAGAAAATCTAAACGGAGCAATAATGAGTGAAGATATTGAATCAGTGATCAAAAACCTCCCAGCAGCAGAAAACCAAGGACTAAACGGTTTCACTGGTGAATTCCACAAAATGTTTAAGGTAGAATTGACGCCAATCCTTTCAAAACTCTTCCAAAACTTCAAGAGGAGGAAATTATCTTACTTGGCCAGCATTATCCTCATACAAAGCAAGAAAAGAAGAAAAAGTAAATCACAGACCAGTATCCCTGACGAACATAGATGTGAAAATCTTTTACGAAATACTCACAAATCAAATTCAACAGCACATTTAAAGGAGCTTATATCACGATCAAATGGGATTTATTTCTTAGATGCAAAAATGGTTCAACATACATAAATCAATAAATGTTAATACATCTCTGTAACAGAATTAAAGATAAAAATACGATTATCTCAATAGACAAGACCTTTGACAAAATTCAGCAATTTGGGTATAAAAGGAGGGCGCCCCAACATAATAAAAGCCGTAAATGACAAGGCCATAACTAACATCATATTCAGTGGTGGGAGGTTGCAAGTTTTCCTCTAAGATCAAGACCAGCACAAGGATGCCTACTCTTGCTACTTCTATTTAATATTGTTTAGAAAAAAAAAAAAAAGAGAGAAAGAAAGAAAAGGTATGCAAAACAGAAAGAAAAAGGTAAAACCGTTTGCAGATGGCATGATCGTCTATGGAGAAAACCCTGAACACTCTACCAAAAAACTATTAGAACTAATCAACAAATTCAGTTAAGTTGCAGGATACAAAAATCAACCTATAAAACTCAGTTGCATTTCTATACACTAGCAAAAATACACAAAAAGAAATTAAAAATATAGTTCAATGTATAATAGCATCAAGATAACTAAGATATTTAGGAATAAATTTAACCAAGGAGGTGAAAAATCTGTACACTGAAAACTGTAAGACCTTGATAAAAGAAACTGAAGAAGACGCTCACACACACACAATGGAAAGATATCCACTCCATGCTCAACAATGGATGGATATTGTCAAAATGTCCATCCAACCCATAGCAACCTAAAGATTCAATGCAATCCCTATCAGACTTTCAATTGCTTTTCTATTCACATAAATAGAACAAACAATCTTAAAATCTGTATGGAACCACAGAAGGCCACAAACATCCAAAGCAATTTTGAGCAAAAAACAAACAAACAAACAAAAAAAGTTTGAGACTTCACACTCCCCGATTTCAAAATTTACTGCAAAGGTATAGTAATCAAAACAGCATGGTACTGGCATAAAATCAGACATATAGACCAATGGAACAGAGGAGTGAGTTCAGAAATCAATCCATGCCTTTATCGTCAACTGATCGTCAACAAAGTTGCTAAGAACACACAGTGGGGAAAGGACAGTCTCTTCCATAAGTGTTGTTGGGAAAACTGGTTTTCACATGAGGAAAATGAGATTGGACCCTTGAATCACTCCATACACAAAAATCAACTCAAAACAGATTAAATATTTAAATATAAGGTTTAAAATCATGAGACTGTTAGAAAAAAATGAAGAATGAAATTCATTCCACACACACACACACACACACACACACACACACACAACTCAAAATAGATTAAATACTTAAATATGATTTAAAAACATAAAACTATTAGAAAAAACATAGGAGAAAACTCCTTGACCAATGATATTTTTGAATATAACCTGGAAAGCACAGGCCACAAAAGCAAAAATAGACGAATGCAATTATATGAACCAAAAAACTTCTTAACAGCAAAGTAAAAAAACAATAGAGTGAAGAGACAACCTAAGGAATGGGAGAAAATATTTGCCAACCGTACACCTCCATTAGAAAATCTGATTTAATAATTGGCAAAGGACCTGGATAGGCGTTTCTCAAAAGAAGACACACTAAGGGCTGACAGATATATGAAAAGATGCTCAACATCACCAATCATCAAGGAAATGCGAATCTAACTGCAATAAGATACCACCTCGAATTTGTTAGAATGGCTACTACAAAAAAGACAATTTAACAAGTATCGGCAAGAATGTGGAGAAAATGGAACCTTTGCACACTTTCGTTGGGAAATGTAAATGGAAAACAGCGTGGAGTTTCCTCAAAAAATTAAAAATAGAAGCGTCATATGACCCAGCTATCCCGCTTCTGGGTATATAGCTAAAGGAAATGAAATCACTGTCTCAGAGAGACTATCTGAGAAATCTGCACAAGATATTTCTCTCCCATCAAATATTATCTGCACTTCCATGTTTATTGCCATATTATTCATATATATATGAATATTATTTAGCCATGAGAAAGAAGGAAATCCTGCCATTTGCGACAACATCAATGAAACTGGAAGACGTTCTATTAAGTAGAGTAAGCTAGACAGCAAAAAATACTATATGATCGCACATGTGAAATCTAAAATAAGAAGTTGAACTCATTGAAGCAGAGACTAAAATAGAATTGCCAGGGGCCGGGGAGGAGACGGAATGGGAAACTTTGGTCAAAGGGTACAAATTTGGAATTCTGTAGGATGGAAAAATCAAGAGATCTAACCCATAGGATGATGACTATAATACTATATTGAATACTGGAAATATGCTAAAAAAGTAATATTCATCACTAATAAAAGAGTATACTCATCACCACAAAAAAGGTAACTATTTGAGATGATATATCAACTAGCTTGAGTCTAGTAAACATTTCACTATGTGTATGTACATTGAATTACAATGTATGCCTTAAATATACATTATTCAAATATATAAATTTAAAAAGTAAGCATTAAAATTTAAATCATAAAATAGTCTTTGAGCCTTCAAGTGACATTTACATTTTTAGAAATCAAGTGTCCGGCAACTTGAGCTTAGAAAGAAACTTCCTAGTACTTTTAAAATATAGTAATTTTCATAAACTACGTTGTTTTACGTTAACAATAAGTTAATTATTTTTATTTTTAAATAGATTACTAAATACGATTTTAAATTTCTATTTTAATTTATAATACAGTAAGTATAGATAAGTATAACCCACATACACAGACGTTTCTCGGTGTTCTCAATAACTCTTAAGAGAAAAAAATAATAATAGCCTCACGCTTGTCAAACGCACTGGAAACTTGATATGCCAGTCTCTCCCCCAGGATTTTTTCTTAACCAAAAGAAAAAATCTTTTGGTTTCTTCCAAACGGCCAACTTCTGTGTCAGCCAAGACTCAGCTTTTACATTCTCTCCTTCAGAAACACCCTCAGGTTCATCTTCTCTCAAACTGCAAAAGGCATTTCTGTTATTTGCTCTATGCCATATTATTTATAAATTAAATAGTACTTACCATCATGCATTTTAATTATTACTGTTCTCGACTGTCTGCACCGCAGGACGGACAGATGCTCAATGGTGCTGCCTCATTTCCCTTGGGAATAGGAGGGAGACATTTTCTATTCCTATATTACAAATACCTAGCTCGGTCCTCGCACATGGCCTATGCTTAAAAATATTTGATAAAAGGATAAATCTGATTTTTGTGCCGTTCCCCAACAGTTTAAAAATATCACTGGGTATGTTACATCAAGATCTTTCTTTCTCATCAAAGGTCGCGTTCCCAGGAGACTGACTGTATCATGACATATTTCCAGTGTTACTTACGGTAGTGAACACGTGTCAGAGAGGCCCATAATTTGAAGCCTCGTATCCATTGAAATGTTAATGATTTTCTAGAATACCGTGTAATAAGCACACTCCTATGTCGTCAGTGTTTCCATGGTACCTCTGGTCAACTTTCCATCTTAAAGTCTGTTCTGCTAGTTAAACGCAGGGATCCTTGTATTCGGGAACTTTCTTACCCTCATCTGAAGCTCCATGTTCCTCTTCTTAATTTTTTACCCCTCCGCAGGTCCTCAGTAGCCAAGGTGCTGGAGGGCAATTTAAATTCCTTAATAAACAAAGTGCTCTTACATAATCTGTCGCAGGGACATCAAGTGTCCACTGCACGGAAGCTGCCATCTCAAAGAATTCGTCCTTCACTGAGGCTTTAAGAAGTGTCGCCACTGACAGCAGGCACAGAAGCTATTTTCGATAGAGCAGGCACGTTGTCTTGGGAGCGAAGTAGGAGCCTCGGCTCTGAGACCTGTCACTTTTTAGGGGTGTGCTTCTCGGATGGCTGAATTTCTTGCCCAGAATGAATCATCGCATGTCACCCCCCCGCCGCCGGGAACGCTGATCCCTGCTGCTACACTTCTGTCTGAAGACGTGACTCTTCGTATCACCGTGCCAGTTTTCAGCCCCTGCTTCCCAGGTGACCCTACCTCGTCTGAGGTGCGTGGGAGCTGCTCAGACGTCGCCCCCTCGGCCATCCTGCAGTCAGCGCGTGTCAGGGCGCTTGGCTCCCTGTGACTGCCATATTCCTAATCTTCCCTTGCCAGGTGCCATCGAGCTGCACGCGTGAGTGGCTCTGATAGAACTTCTTAAGGAGCGGACGGTCTCGTCCAAGGCAGATTCAAGTCTTTCAGTCAAAAAAGGTTAAAAAGACCACATTTTTAGTAGCTTTTGCTTGATCGTCCCTCTAAGCGTAGTTTCTCAAGAACGTTGGCTGTGGGAGTTTCCTTTACATATAGTTTCCATTTCGTAGATCACTCGTTAATTGTCTGAAAGAGAAAAACAGCATAATTTTGTAATTGCTTTAAAACCACAGTATCAAAGAACTTCGGCACCAAGAAGAGTATGTCATTGACTCCAACCTCCCACTCACACGATGAAAAAACTATACATATAATGTTTGCAATGTTCAAAATGTAACTGTTACATTTCAGAATTTACACATATCATGTTTACAGTGTTCAAAATGTAACTGTTATAGTTCAGAATTTACGTGGTAAACTTCAGGAGTTTTATGGGGACATTTATAATGTTTCTTCCAATGATATTTCTGTATTTCCTACTGGATATTTGGACACCATAAACCATTTTCTGGGTTACTTCCCCTTGTCTGTGACAAACAGCGTAAGGCTGGGAATCCGAAGCTTTGTTCCACTGTCCTCTTTACCAGGTAGTGTCCTTGTATTGCCGCTTCAGCGTTTGCACATCTAAAGTTGAGCTCCGAATACCATCAGCCCTGTCTCCCGAAGCGTTGGCATTGCCTTTTTAAAAATAGTAACCTATAAAAATGTATACAGTAATTTATCTACTTCCATAGCATCATCTGTAATAATGGATATAATAAATTTAAGAAATTAATACTGGTTCCAAAACGATGTCACAACAGTTACTATTTGGTTGAACAGGCACCTGTCCAATGTCGTATACCTCCTGTGACTTTATAGTAAGTTTTAATGATGCTTCCAGCAAATTCTATTGTGCTATCGATAGATAGACTCCAGTGTAACCTCTAAATGTACTCGGTGTTTATCTAGAAACTACTAACAGGGCATAAAATTATACTTTTATAACTCTAGGAGTAACGATTCTGCAAATCATTAAACCCGTGACTAGTATTTTAAATAAGAAAGCCCGAGAGATAATTGCACTGTGTTGTTTGGATATATGCAAATCTAACGAGCATCAGATTCAAGTTTCTAACAAAATTCACAAACTGCAGAAATTCTTCTCTCTTCTCCAATAAAATATACACAGAAATCATATTTTAAGAACCGCATGTAAAAGTTATTAATTAAAATTTCAAAAATTACCCTGGTTAAACCATGTGAAACACCTCTGATAATTAACTATCATCATAAAACTCATTAGTATCCACTGTATGTCATTACCAAAAATGCGATTTAAATACCTTTGTCAAGCGAATGTTCAAACAAAGAATTCTTCAACTCTGAGTTATCAGGGAGAAAAACGGTAAACATGTTCGATCGTGAATTTTTCCTCAAGAATCAACTGGCTTCAAATGTGTCTTCTTTGATGAGCCCAAAGAGCAGCTGAGGAACTGACACCCCGTCCTGTGCTCACCCTAATCTTAGATCCTTTCCGCCTCTCTTCTCTCGTTTTCTCTGGAGGAGGAAAAGGGAGAAGATTATACCTTGAAAAGATTGGAAAATAAACAGACGAACGAAAACAAGCAAAACAAACATAGAACGCTCCACAGATGCAAACTCTGGACGTAATACAAATACTTTATGATCAGTCTGGTCCTTATCATCATCTAAGCCTCTTTGCTCTTGAGAAACAGGGAAACACTTAAATTTAGCCATTTGATTCTCGATCTTGGAATGATTTTGATTTTAGCCAGAGCTAATATGAGCAAAGAACCAAAAAAAAAAAAAAAAAGGAATAAAAAGGACTAGGGCGTGGACCAAGGGGAACAGCAGGTGAGCAGAGTCCTTCTGAGTTGAGGGACAAAGCGTGGGACTCTTTCCACATTCCATTTCCTGGACCCCTCACATCAAGAGCCCCATTTCTAAGTCGCCTGAATGAGCTACCTGACTAGGATGGAGTGCTTACACATTCACCTCCTGGGTCACCAGAGCCAGTGAAGTCTTTCCAGGTTGTTCAGCACCTAGATTTAGGTGGCATTTATACGTAAGAATAGTGCAGTGTTGACGGGTGTCTTTGGAATGTGAACCCATCACTACACTGTCATTTGCTTTATCTGGAATATTTTTTTGCCCCATCCCACGGATTGTTCACTCCTACTTCAAGATCCATCAGGTCAAACGTCATCTGGTTCCCTCATTCACCCTCCCATTCATTCATTCATTCATTCACTCACTAAGTCATTCATTTATGCACCCAGCACGGGACTGACTTTCTTGAGAATCACCGGAATGACCAAACCTGGAAGCAGCTGCTAGAAAGTAAAATCAGAAAAACACAGGCCTTTTCTTTAGGGAACCAAAACAACCAGGGAAGACAGACAAGTAAACAATTCAAGCATGTCACTACGACACTGGTTCCAGGCAAAGCGTGCTCGTGGGCGCCGGGCAGCAAGGTCATATCGTGGGTATCGCTGATTATCATCGTGGGTATCGCTGATTATCATCGTGGGTATCACTGATTATCATCGTGGGTATCGCTGATCGATTATCATCTCCCCGTTCCGCGTGATCGCCATCTCCCCGCATCCCTGCACCCTATTGCTCCCTCCAGGGAGGCGTTCGGCATGCTGCGTTTTAATCTTCCATGGGATTGTCTCCTTCGCGGGACGATTAAGTTCTCGAGAAGGCAGACTAAGTGTGCTCATCGTTTACCGTGTCCGCACTGAACACAGCTCCTAAAACACGTTTGGCAAGTGAATGAACGAAGCCAAGGACACTAGCTGGCCTCATCTGCCTTTGGTTTATGTCATCTGCCGCTTTAAAGCGTTATTCTTCAGATCTTGTCTTCTCAAAACTATCCTACCTTTGACAAATGCGAAGGACCATGCGTGACACAAAACCCTTCGCACTACTGCCCAGATTAATCTGCCTGGACACCGATCGCAATGTCCTCTCCCTGGAGCACTGGAATTATTCTCGAAGAGGAACTCGCCTCTAAACTGGGAGAGCGAAGTCACGACGGGCTCCACATAACGATGCTGACATCCACAGCCACGAAACCTCTCTCTCACCAACAAGTCACGGCTGCTAAATTCATCGGCATGCTGCTCCGTGTCTGCCACGCACACGCATAAACGACACCAGCGGCCATGCGACCCTGTGTGAGTTTCCCTTTTCTGCTGCAAAAAAAAAAGATCATAAAGTATTGACTCGTAAAATCACAATGATGTGTTCATACAGGTCTAAAGGTCAGAAGTCTGCAGTGGGTCTCACTGGGCTAAAATCCAGGTCTCAGCCGAGCCACACACCTCTCCATGAGCCCCAGGAACGAATCCACTGTTTTGCTTTTTCCAGCCACTGAGGCCGGTGGCTTCTTTCCACCTTGCAGGTCACCAATGGCTGGAGGAGCCTCTCACGCTGCATGACTCTGAGGTGTCTCCCTCCCTCTCGCTTACGAGGACCTGTGTGATGACACCGAGCCCATCCAGATAACCCAGGCTCCGCCTCCCGCTCAGTTAGCCAATCAGCACGTTTAATTCCATCTGCGACCTCAACTCCCTTTCACCATAGAACATAACATTTTCGCAGGTTCCGGGAATTCGGACGTGGACTGTTTTTGGGGGGCAGGGGGTGTTATTTTGCCTACCGCACCCCCATCCTGTGCCTGCTTTCCTCTTCGGTGTCACAGAAGCCTGCCTGTCAGGATGTCCTTGACCTGTAAATTCTCACCGCTGTACCACCACGCCGTTGCTGTCGACAAGCAGAGAGCCAGTCGGTTCTTAGCTGATGCCTCAGAGAAGGGGGCGTCTCTAATCACAGCGTTTGAAATCGGGTTTTTATATCAGAATCGTTTGCTCCCAAAGGGAGGGATGACTTTGCCAATGCTTGCCTGTGCTTCCCCTGAACGACTCCCGCGCCCTACCCCGCCCAGAGAACTGATGGAAAAGTTGCTCGTGCCGCTCCCCTGCTGATCCCTCGGGTGTCACAACGTGGGCTGCTTGCACGAGGGTTTTTTGGTCTTTCTCAGTTCCCATAGAGACTGTCACGGTGTCCTGATAAGGCTTCGGGGCTGTCAGCTGCTCTCTGTCCTCACCACCCCACTGCAGCTCTGTTAGATTTGTTCCCAGCCCCGCTATCAGAACAAATGTGTCAGCACTTTGTAACAGATGGTTGCCTTCAACAGTGAACACAGCCTCTTAATATATCACACAGGCTTCGGGAAACGCTGGGTGCACATCTCAGAGACAGGCTGGCTGCTCGGCGAAGCACCGGCTAGAGAAAACAGTGCCACCATGGAATTCATGGCCAGAATCCACAGGGGACGGTGGCAGAGGCCAGAGCCGGTGTTGTGCTCCCCTTTGCCGAATTCAGCCAAGAGAATGGCGTATGTCACAACGTGGGACAGTCCATCCGTTACTAAGAGCTTAGATGGTTTTATTCGCAGCCGAATAGAAATCCCTTCTTCCACCCACTGGCTGTTGGGCTTAAAGCAAATCACTAAACCTTTTCAAGATAAATTTACCTGAAACGTAGAGATGACTACCTTTTATAGTTTTTGAAAAGAGCGGTATACAGAAAATACTTCGAAAGTGGGTGACCAACACCCAGCGTAACATAAGCAACGGTTATTCTGCTGTTTCTATGAAACATAATACAGCCAGGCTTAAAGGAATTAATCTGAAGGCTGGTGTAAGTGGCCAGGGGTTCTCAACAGGGTCCTCAAAGATATTTGGAAATGTGTGAGTTGTTTTGTATTGTCACAGAGAATAGTAATGCGCTGAGTTTGGATCCATGTGAATCAGATATATACTGAAATTCACAGGACAGCTCTGCACAATACAAAGCTGCTGGAAGTCTTCCCTAATCAATTGTCCCACTAATATGTGTGTAGGTAGATGACCATCTGAGCCTGGAACTTAATGTCCATGGAATTATCCAGAAACACAATTATCATGTGAGTTGAGTGAGTGAAGAATATACTTTGTTTTGTTCAGACATTTACCAAAAGTTGTTCACAATGTCAGAAAATCAAAATTCCAATAGCCACACCTCGCATGGTATATGTCACCAATCCAACATACATATTACTGTGAAATTTTAACTGGATTATGCACAATAATATTTATCTATAAGAATATCCTCGTTTGTACCTTATTTCAAAGTGTCACACCTACAGAAAGGGCATGAACTCTAACTAATGCATTTGTCATCTCTTAAACATAGATGTAAGTGGATACAAGCATGCGATTATGTCATTATCTAGTATATCTGTCCCTCCATCATCTGTGTACATGGAGCCTAGAGCTGTCCGCTTTCCCCGGGCACTTATGCTTGTGGTCAGTTAAGACCTGCTGCTCTTTTTGAGGAGAAATTCATAAAGTCATTTTCAAATGGACTTGTCAAACCAGAGCATTTTTTAAATGTTTATTTTATTAAGTTTTTTAGATAAACAGAAAGATCTACAATTTCTAATTACACGATTCAATGATTATTTCTAAATGAACACACCCACGAACCATGATCAAGTTCCTTGCAATTTTACTTAACAAAATGCATATAATTTTATTACAAATTATTTTTTTATTTTTTTAGTTCATTTTAAAAGTAAAACACGTTATTTTTATTTTCATTCCCATATGTGTGACTGTAACTTATATTATCCACTCATTCTTTCCAAGATTGTAGGTTGTTTAACTTTTAGAGAAAGAGTAGATTATAACATGGAAAGCGATAAATCTGCATTTGGCAGAACCGAGATTCAATATGATTTTCAAATCTTAAGAACTATCTGATATCGCCTGGTATTGATCTCTTGTCCTTCTGTTCCTAAAAATCATTGGGGCATCTGTGGCAATAAAAGAAAAATTATAACGTACAGAAATTCCTGTTTTTAATGTAGTTGGCTTTATTAATATATTTATTTATGGCTTACATTTAAGTCTTATTTAAGAGAGTTCTTTTCACTGCAAGGAGTTCAAAATATTCTCATATATTATGTTCAAAAAATATTAAAGTCTTCCTCTTCACGTTCAATTCATGATTTGTATGGAATCCAACTTTTTGTTGACCATATATTATTTGCACTATCCATTTTTAAAATTTATTCTGAAAGAATCTTGTGGGTAAAAAATGGGGAAAGGGATTAAGAAGTGCAAACTGCCAATTATAAAAAGTCATGAGGTATGAATTGCAGCACAGGGAATATAGTCAATAATGTTGTCATAACTAAGTATGGTGTCAGACGGGCACTAGACTTATCGGGGTGATCACTTCATAAGTTATATAAATGTCTAATCACTATGTTGTACATAGTAGTACAGAAAATCCACTTATTTCTTTCTACCACTTTCTCTACTATCAACGCCTTGCCTGTCTACAGTGTAATTATGAGAAGCAGGACAACAATTCGCACAAGCCTAATAACTAAAATAAACACTGTAATTCAAATTTCACTAGTCATATTGAATACATGAGTTTATTAATTAAGAGAATGATCTGGTTTTTGTTTCTCACTTGAATAACATTGTTTTCTGGTACTATGAACGGATTATTTCCCCACTGGTATGAAATAACAGCTCTAATGTATTTCAGGTTTTTATATATGCATGGATCTGTTTCTGGACACTCTTTTTGACCGGTCTGTTTATTGATCCCTAAATCTGTACCACTCATTAAAACTTAATATAACTCTACAACAAGCATACAGTAGATATGCAATATACCTAGTATAACATACCTAGTTATATATATAATATGAGAGAGAGAGCGAGCTCAATACATAATAGGTGAATGCTGTCTTGTTTTTCTTCTTCAAGATTGCCTTGGTTATTGTTGGTCCTTGGTTCTTCCGTCTAACTTTGGAATGTAAGATGATGTATAGGGAATGGAAAGAACATAATTACTTAGTAACTATCTACATGAGATGTGGGAAATGAACTTAGTACAAGAATATCTTTAATATTTATCTTTCTCAGTGATTAAAACCATTACAAAATAGTGGATTTATATTGAAATATTTCTTAAAATGTATTCTACCCTTCAGTTTGCGTATTAAATTTAATTTGCCACCAAGCTGTCTAGGTGTCTAGTTTTGTTACATACTTCTAGAATTTTTCAGAATCTCTGAAATTTCTCACTCACTAAATATTATGTACCCTCAAGAAATTTTACTTTTTAGCTATTCAAATAATTTCTTAATCATCATTAATAAAGTATATCAAACAACATAACTATAAAAATGAAAACAAATCTTAATTTTTGGACTTAACAAAAATGACCAACTTACCTCCACTGCATATTTTCAATCTCTAAGTTTAAATGCATGCTATACTTTTATTAATAACATGTCATTTAGTCAACACATAATACTCACTTAATTTCATTGATCATTTTAACCAGTGTCTAATACAAAGAATATTTAATAATGTTAACACTATGTTATAATAAAACAAAGAACTTTTTACTAATTTCTTAGAATATTAATAATATCAACATGGCAAAACTTTGAACAATTTAAAAAGTGGATAAAGTTAGTTCTCAAAACGCAATATTTTGACCTTATTTTTAGCTGAAATCTATTATTAATAATATATCCCTTTGCATTTTACAATTTCAAGTAAAGTTTTAAATTGCACCTTAACATAATAAAGTTCAAAAATCATGAGCGTGATGCTAAATGAAGTTTCTCAAAGTGAAAGCATTTAGATAACCACTAGATTAAAAAATAGAATGTCACTGGCCCCCACCAGAACCTTGCACACCTTAGATGTCAGCGCCCCTCCTTCCTTTCCAAATGAACCACCACATTAAATTCACAAACCAATCAATAAGTTTTTCTTTTAAGAAAACATTTATGAATAGATTGATATGTTAAAGTCTCTTTTATATCTGACTCTTTCACTCACATGTTTGTGTGTGAGGTTCATCATTTATTGTTCTCGTTCATGATATATCATTGCTTGGATGTATTTATCCATTTGACAATTGGGTTTTTCCAATTATTGATTATTATGAATAGTACTGCAATAAGCAAATTTGTACACATTTTTGGTCCCATGTGCATGAATTTCTATTAGGTAAACACTGTAGATTTCCGGGCAATGAGTCATAAACATACACATTTTTAGACAGAGTCAAGGAGTTTTTAACACTATAAAATACCAACCTCTTTAAGAAGCACGTGAGATCGGTTAGTCCATAGCCATGAGCATCCCTAGCATTTTCTGCATTGTTCACATTAGCAGTTTTTGTTAGCATTGTTCATGTTAGCATTGTTCACGTTAGCATTGTTCACGTTAGCAATTTTTAAGTGTATAGAATGGTTAGTTCATTGTTTCGTTTGGCATTTTCTTGATCAATAATGAGGTCAAACACCTTTTTCATGTGCTTATTAACCACTTGGTTATTCTCCCTGCACAGTGTTCTATTTAGGTGCTTAACACATTTTTTACTTGTTTAACTACATTATAAAGCTCTTGATATATTTTGGATACTCGTCCGTTGTTGTAAGAACGTATCTTGAGATCCATAGCCACATTTTAAAGTCTCGTTCTGCTCATTTCAATCCCTCAAACGTATCAAGCTTGGCGTTAGTCGACTGGCAATTCCCCACTGTAAACGGGTCAGATTTTCCTATTTTTTTATACGTTGATATATTTTGGATTGGATCCAAAATATAGACACTGTAAATCTTAACTTTTGTTGAATCTGAATCCATTGAGAGTGTTCTACAGCATGATATTTACCATTCAGCAATCAGTCCAGTTAATACCAGATGCTACTTTTTCTCTTGTCTGAGTGGGTCGCAGTGTAAATCTCAGTCTAGCTGTGGCACTGGAGTGTCAATACCCCCACAGAACCCTGGTGCAGGCATCAGCTTAAGATCTGCGGAGGCTCACGTGCAGAATTTAGGGAGCCCGTTCTGCAACCGTCTCCCCTCTTCCGACCCGCCCCTTGAGCTCAAGTCTGTAATAGCTTCTGTCCCCGGTCGCTCTGGCCAGAAAGATAATGGGAATTTTGTGCAGCTATGTTGTTAGACGAGAGCTTGTCTTGGACAAAGCCACGAAAATGAAAACATGAGATTCTTACCCCTGTTTGTGTCATTTGCCCATTTCCCCTCTGTTTGTTTTCCAGAGTCCTCCATTTATCAAATATCTAGTTTGATACTTATTTTATTATAGAATTTTACATATGACATTCCATCACCTTGCAGCTTCCACAATTTCGGCTAAAAAGGCAGCCATCAGCTTTATTTGCTGTTCCTCGAAGGATGATATTAATTATTTTCCTTTGGCTACTTTTAAGATTTTTCCCTTTATCTTAGGGGATAGTTTTACTATGCTCTGTATAGATAGATGTTGCTTTTCCTGCTTGCATCCGTGTGATATCTTTTGTCAGCTTTGAAAAATTCTCAGCCATTAATATGTTTAAATTTTCTCCATGTCAAATGTGTCTCATAAACTTTCATTTTAATTTTTCCTTTCTCCTTGACCTTTAGACAATTTGTCTTCTACTGGCCACTAATCTTTTCTTCGATCGTGAATAACCATTTATTAATTGAATTCTTAATTTCAGTCCTCAGTTTTTCAGTTTTAGAAATTCTATTAGAAGCTTTGACATAGATGTCAAGTAAAATGATCTTTATTTTCACGTCTTTTTTTTTGTAATATGAAAAATAACAAAAGAACACATTTTTCTTCAATATATGAAAACATATTTTATATGTCAAGTTATAAAAACAGCGTAGTATTTATATTAAATAAATAAAATGGAAACCAATTGAAGACATAGATATGCCAATGTATATTTATCCATAAAGATGGAAGGGGAGGGCCAAATGTGTCCTTTAAAATGCATGCATGCATGTCCCAACACCCGACGTGATGGTGTTGGGTGGTGACCAGGTCGTGAGGTGGAACCCTAATGAGTGGGGTCAGTGCTCTTACAAAAGAGACCCAGAGAGGTCCTTGTCCCTTCTGCCATGTGAGGACACAGTGAGAAGTCTGCAGCCTGGAAAAGGGTCCCCACCAGAACCTGACCATTCTGGTCCGCTGATCTGGGACTTCCAGACCCCTGAACTGTTAGGAATAAACATCTGTTCTTTTATAAGCCCCCCAGTCTGCAGGATTCTGTGCCGTTGTCAAAATGGACGAAAACATGCAGCAAAGGACTCGATAAAAAAGACCCTAAACCGGGAGAGGTCGGTAGATGTTCTTCACCAAAACTGTGCTTAACATGTACTTTTACATGTACTTAAAAGCAACGTTTAAGACTGAAAACCTGCAGAAAACATTTTCTGCATATACAGCAAAGAAAAAACTACTAATTAATTTCAAATGGTAAACCAACAAAATCCAAACAGAAACGTAACAATACAAGAAATAAAATACTTGTTAATAAATGGAAAGTTCCTCTACTTCACAAGCCTCACAGAACATGGAAACTAACCCAGAGTCAGTGTTTCCACTCCGTAGATTGGCAAATGGACAGTTTTCTCCCGTAGCTGGCAAGTATGAGGAAGCACATATCCTGTTACACTCATGGTAGACTGTCATTTCGCGTAGACCTTCCTTAAAAAAAAAACCACACACACACAAAAGAAACTGTCAATCTAGATTCTGCACGCTGAGGCTTCATTAAGCTGGAGAGACACACTCAGATGTGTTACAAAAAAAAACAAAGGTAAGAGCTGAATAATATTAGAGTGTTAGCACAGATTACATTTGTTGCAATTTATTTGAATGATCTAAACAAGTTGAAAGTATCCATTTCAAGTTGAAGTTAATTCCTTTTGGCCTTACACATGATAGGTTGCCATAGAAACTGTTTTTTTTCCAAAGAAATTCTTTGAAAGAACACCTGTGTCAAGAAGCATACATCTGAAATATGTAAGCTCTTAAAACTCAATGTACTTTCATATTTTTCTATGCTAATTTCTGCATTTCGCCTAAAGAATAAAGATTGATCATTTGTCTCATAACTTCATTACTTTATGTCAAAAATTTCTCCACTTGATGCATCACGACATTTTTTATCATTTCCTGGGAAAGCAAAACAAGAATTCAGTACCGATACTTTTTGATATGATTGCTCTTTATCTCCGAAGAGAAGGGTAGAAAGAGGAAAGAGACTGCAGATTTTTAGAAGAAGGGAGACTGGAATGGAAGCTTGATTAGTGAAAGCATTCTTTTAAAAATATTTAAAATCCCTCGGCACTGACATATAGAGCGTGATGACGCCTGGGCTGCGCTATTTCGCTCTGAGCTGCAGGGGATTCTAATGACTTCTCGTTCACTGCTGTGTCCAGTCTCTCCTTCTGGCACAAGGCTTCATTAAGATAGAAACAAATGTGAAAGCCACGTGTGAGGCCAGGGTCAGTGTGGCACTGGCAAGTCTCAGTGACCTGTCACGGTGACATCGACTCCAATGTGCCCAACTGGAAACTCCACAGGCCAATGTGTCTAATGACAGGGACTTCCAGACGAATCTATATAGAAATGAAATTGGAAGTCTCCCTAATGCGACCTGACAGCCTGTGGACTGACCCTCACAGGCCTTAATGTGACATAAAGGACGCCTGAGTAACCAGGCATAGAGAAATACAATTGGCAAAGGAAGGGACTTTAATAGAGTGTGTAAAAACGTATGTGGAGACGGGTACAACGTCTTCTATACAATTTCCTCGTAATGAGAATTGTGTGTGTTACATGCAAGCATGGGTGAGCCCCATTCAGCCCTCACAGAATAGCAGCAACGTTAAACGTAAAATGATCATAAACCACGATTGGTGTGTGTTTTAAAGAAAATTTTTCACACGTGAAAGTTGGCAGGTTGGAATTCCAGATTTACCCTAAGGGTGGAACAGGCTGAGGCTTGCACGACATACATTCCTGGGTCTGTCACGTGATGGTATCACTCTATTCTCCGCGCTGTGTGCGTGTGCGCGCGTGTGCATGTGGATATGCGTGTGGGTGTGCACACACGCGCGTGCATCCAGAGGGTAGGGACTGATGAATGAAGGGTGAAAACTGGGACTAGCGTCGTTCTGCCTTTTTCCAGATCGCTCGTCCATGCTGCGTGTCTTTCCGCGGGAAGGGGACCCCGGGGACAAGCTGCTCTGACAGGACTTTTCTAGAAGTTACACATCTCAGACCGTGCATTCGTGAGAGTGGTTTGAGGAGTAAACTGAGATTTCTAGTGAGCCGAAGCCCTCCGGAGCTCGGCTTTGTGCTCCCACGGCTGCCGCGGATAACGCAGCAACCCTCAATCCTCAGTCCAGCGTGATGCCAGGGACCGTGAGGCCATGTGACATGGCAGGATGTTATGATCTTACCTTGCTCTTCTGGTCTCAAAATTCTAATCTTTCCATTCGATTCTCCCACCGCAGATGGAAAACAGTGAACATGACCGTCACAAACTCATCTTGCATTATATAATCGTGTGTGGTGACATACGCAGAAAGGTAACAGGGCCCAGATTATCTGGCACGCAATGCGCCAGTAAGTGAAAATTCTGTTTTGCAGGGTTTTGTGAGTTTTGATTTCCTCCAGATAGGCACCGAGTACATGGCATGAGCCATGTCAAGCACTATGCAAGATTGGACAGCAAGTCACCGGTCCCACTACTTGCTATTTTTATGACCCCCAACAAGTGGTCATTGTACCCCCACTTATTCATCTGTAAGTTGGGATACTAGTAAGATCTCTCCTGTAAGATTATTGTAAATAGTGAGGGTGTAAAGATGACATATGTAAAACAGTATCTGGTAAAAAAAAAAAAAGAAGCTCTCAATGAATGCCAGCTATAATTATTCACATTACAGAATACGGCTTAAATTTTCACCAGAGCTATACTTGTAATGCTCACGCTCATTGCCAAGGCTCCCCAGGAGGCTACGAACTCATCCGGTGAGGTGCCTTTATCCGTTCCAATGGGACTTTATTAAAGCACTTTGAGTTCCTCATTTTAAACAGGTTTCAAAACCTACAAAGTTTTATTTGAATGGTCTGAATTATGGCAATTCAGAGAGATGTAGTTTTTGATTTCATTTTTATTCCTCCAAAATCGACAGAGTATACTAAGTAGAAGACAGAGAATGACACATTGATGAGTAAGGCTCTTTCCCAGACTGCCCCCTCGGTGACTATAATTTAGAGTCCAAACTGATAAATATGGTAGTTATACAAGTCGCCCCTCTTCTGATCAAAATCAAAAGAAGTTACTTGTATTTTGTGGCTCACACAGAGCCAATAATGTTCTTCTAATGAAGAATTTCAGAAGCACATTGATTCTGAACATACAGTCAATTAGAAGAATAAAATGTGTAAGTCTGCATTAAAATGTAAAAATTCCAGACTCACAGAAACATAGAGTCTATTGCCGCGTGGTCATCGGGAAGTCCAGGTCATTGCGGGATCTGTTTTCGTTCGCACAGAGGAGACTCCATAGCCTCACGAGCGACCCGTGTGTGTATTCGTTTTCCCTTCTTCAAGAGGAGCAGCTTCAAACCTCTCTGTGAGAGCCATTTTAACATCTATCTATCAATATTTTGTAGCTTCAAACCTCTCTGTAAGAGCCATTTTAACATCTATCTGTCAATACTTGTAGCTCGATTTCATAGCTACTATGCCTCCAGTGAATCGATATGCCTACTTCATTATCTTTCATCCTTTAGAGCAAGGACTCTGTCCTGCTGGCCGTTATACACAAGGACTCAGCAGGGTGTTTGGCAAAAATAAATAAATAAAGGAAGGAAGGAAGTATACAGAACATGAGGAGTGTCTGATTGGAAACAAAATGCCAGCCAGATATGATTGCAGTAGTTCAAGGAAAAGGTGACGATGGTCTCGTGTGAGGAACAGCAGCGGGGAATAAGCAAGGAGAACTCATGTGCACGTGGCGAAGAAGTAGAACGGACAGGATTGGCGTTCATTGGATTTGGGCAGGAAAGGAAGGGGAGAATCTTTAGATCATCTCTAGGTTTCGGACTTGGGTACCTGGGCATGGTCCCATCATCTTGTAAGAGAAGGAACGGACTTGTAGAGGCAAAGATGGAGGTTTATTCATCTGATACCCTTGGATCCAGCAGCGAGCACAACCCTTGGCACACAGTAATCGAAGAATTTACTACGACTGGTACACTTAAACAAACCACGCGAGTAAGCCTAGAATAGAATTTGAGGAAGGTTGGAGAAGACGGTTTCCAGGGAGTGGGCTAGAAACCACATGACCGAATAGAGATGCTGAAACGTCCTTTCCTAACCACTTCTCACTGTAGAGATTTACAGAGGCCAGATAAGGATATAGGAGATTCAGCTATCTAGACAAGCTGATATAATAAAAAATTTAAAAAAATACATATATTTTAATTTATGTCAGAGGTCCAATTTACAAAGAGGAAATTTTACTCTTTCCAGGTATATAGTCTAAGAACAGCAACAACTAGATACATTCATGTAACTACAACCAATCAAAACAGAACATTTCTGTGTCCACTCAGTGTTCTCTGTGTCCAGATAAACACAAGCTGAGAGAGTTTGTTACGACTACATCCTCCCTGGGCGAGATGCTAAATAAAGTACTACAGGGTAAAATAAAGAAGCACTGAACAGTAAGTCAAATTCACATGAAGAAACAAAAATCTTGGTTAAGGTAAATATGTGGGCATTTATGAAAGCTAATATTGTAACTTGGGTTTGGAACTCCAATTTTATTTTCCTAATGATTTAAGAAACTGATGCATAAAAAGTATCAGTCTATGTTCTTAGACACACGATGAATAAAGATGTAATTTTGTGACATTAATACTGATAAGGAATCAGAGGTATTTATTAAAGGAGCAGAGCTTTTGCATGCTATTCAAGTCAGGCTGGCATAAATCAAATCTGAGTGTCATAATATTGGATGTTAAATGTCATCTCCACAAAGAAAGTCGCTATAGAATGTACACGAAAAGGACTTAAAATTGAATTAAAATGTTTTATTATTAAAACATCATCTAAATACAAAAGAATATAGTAATGCAGAAAATAAGGTACAAAAATATCTATGTAGCATGTAGACACTAAATAGCGAAATGATATACCTTAAGTTTCTGTTTATTTGTAATTGCTTTAAATGTAAATGGTTTAAACTTTCCAGTCAAAAGACAGAGATTAGATGAATGGATTTAATAAATAGTCCAACTATATGCTGTCTATAAGAAACTCACATTAGATCAAAAGATAAAAATAGGTTGAAAGTGAAAGGGAGGAAAAAAATATTCCACATAAATATTAATCCCCAAAAAGGTCATGGTGGCTACACTAATACTAAACAAAATATACTTTAAATAAAAATGGTTAAAAGAGACAAAGAAGGATATTAAATATTAATAGAAGGTTCAGTACAGCAAGTATAATAATTATAAGCATTTATGCACCTAATAGCAGACCATCAAAATATATGAGGCAGAAAACGTATATAATTAAAGGGAAAAATACATAGTTCTACCATAATACTTGGAGATTGCAACATCCTAATCTCATAAAGAATAGAACAAGCAGAAGAAAGATAAGCGAGGAAATAAAATAGAGAATCACATAACACAAGAAATAAATTAAATCTAACAGACATTTAAAGAACACTCTACTTAATGGCAACAAAATAAACCTTATTCTCGAGGGCACAGGGGCCCCTCCCCACAACAGGTCGTATGTTAATCCACGCATTACGTCTGCTGTTAAAAAAAAATTAACGAGCGTTAGCACGATGTGGAGAAACTGGAACTCTCGTACACTGTAAGTAAAATGGTGCAGTCATGTGGGAAACAGTCTGGCCATTCCACAAAAAGTGAAAAATACAATTACTCTACTACCCAACAAATCCGCTTTTTAAATTAAGTTTATTGGGGTAACATTGGTTTAATACAATTATATAATTTTCAGGTGTGCATTATCATTTGACATCTGTATATTCTATTTTGTTTACCACCCAAAGTCCAGTTTCCTTCAGATCCACTTGACCCACTTCACCCTCCCCCATCTCTATATTTGACCTCCCTCTTCCTCCTTCCCAGCCCCTACCCGATGGTAACCACTAGTCTATAGTCCATGTCCATGCGTCTTGTTCATTCAACAAATCCACTTTTGAGTGTATATACAAAAGACTCGAAAGCGGGGTCCCAAAGAGATGTGTGTACGTCCCTGTTCACAGAAGAATTAATTATCCACAGCCTCAAGGTGGTTAAACTAAGCCATTGTCCATGAAAGGATGAATAGATATGCAAAATGCGACATAGACATTCAATAGAATATTATTCAGCCTTTAAAAGAAGAAAATTCTAAAACATGCTACAACTTTGACGAACCTTGAGGACATTATGCTAAGTGAAATAAGCCAGTTACAAAGGAACATACACTTTGCGATTCCACTAACATGGGATACATATATTAGCCACATTCACAGAGTCAGAAAGTAGAATGGTGGGTACCAGACAGTATGGTGAGGAAAGAATATAGAGTTATTGTTTAATGAGTAAAGAGTTTCAGTGTAGCAAGATAAAAAGAATTTGCAAGATGAATTTTGGTGATGGTTTCACGACAATATGAATGTACTTAATACCATTAAACTGTACTTTTAAAAATAGTTAAGATGGTAAATTTTGTGTTATGTGTGTATTTAACCACAATTCAAAAGATCAATGAAGAGCCTTCCAAACTGTTTCTCAAAGTGGATGTACCATTATTCATGCCCGCAATAAACTCATGACAGTTCAAACTGCTACGCATCATTGTGAGTGTTTGGTGTTATAAGATGTTCAATTTTTTATTTCAGCCATTCAAATATTCAGAAGAATCTCATCGTGGTTTTAATTGAATTTCTATGATGACAAATAAGTTTGAGTCTCTTTTCATGTGCTGATTTTCCAGCCATGGCTCTTCTTTGGCTAAGTGTCTGTTCATATCTTTTGTCATTTTTAAAATTTAATTATTTAATCGCAAGAGTTCTTTATCTATTCTTGAGACCAGTCCTTTATAAGATATGTGTTATGCATATATCCGAGTCTGTGGATTATCTCTGAAATTTCTTAACAATTTTTTTTTACAAGGTGTAGGAGTTTTAAAATTTGATGATGTATAATTAATTAATATTTTATTTTATGGTTTGAGTATTTTGTGTCATGTCTAAAAAATATCTAAACCACTGTTGCAAAGATTTGGTTCCTTTTTTTTTCCTTCTAAACTTCTTATTTTTTAGGTTTTATGTTTAGGTCAATAATCCATTTTGAGTTCGTTTTCGTAGATGGGGTAAGATGGTGATTCGTCTTTTATAAGGATTCTCGATGGCTTCAGCAATACGTTTTGTAAGATGAGACTGTTCTCACTTGTTGTGATTAACATTGTAATTACATATAAACATACCATTTAACAAGTTGTTTCTCTGTTTCATTTTTGAAATTTTGTTTTTCCTTTTTCTTTTTTTTTCTGGTTGCTTTTAGATACGTTTCTATATCATCTCCACAGTGGGTTTATTATTTACGCTTTTTTTCCCAATGTCTTTGTGTTATCACAGCTTTTTCAATGTGTCTAGTTATTTTATCATGATTTACATTCATAAAACATTACCTACTTTATGTATACTTACAAAAACTTATCACAGATACTTCTATTTTCTTTTATGTAGTTTTGAAATACATTTTACCTTTGTATATGCTAGCAACCTCAGAATTTATTGTCAATATTTTTGCTTTAGAAAATCAATTATTTATTAGTCATTGAAAATAAGAAAAAAAAACTTTGTATTTGCTTTTATATTTATCACTTTAAGAGTTCTTTATTTATTTTTATATATTTTCCCTTCCTGATTGGTATTATAGTTTTGTTTTGTTTTTCACACTTCATTTAGTAAAATTGTGCTGGTAATGTGTTCCCTCGGGTTTAATTTGTCTGAAAATGTCACTATTTCATGTTTATTTTTGAAATAAATTTTGATTGAATGTAGAATTATGGGTTGTGAGGGGTTTTTCCATTTTAAAGGCATTTGTCATCTGATTTGCACAGTTTCTGTTGAGATATTGCAAAATTCTTATCTTCTCTTTGTTGTGTGTAATGTTTTCTTGCCTGACCCTCTGGCTACCTTTAAGATTTTGTCTTTTTCACTAGTTTTCAGTGGTTTGAAAATAACATGTCTGTTTTTATTAGTATTTATCCTATTTTGCAATCAGTGAATTTATTAAATTTGTTTTATTATATTTCCCTATTTTTGGACAACTGTAGTCATCTCTTCAAATATCACCTCTGATCCATTCTGTCGCTCCTTTTGCGTATATGTCAGACCATTCCATTTCTTTTCTTCCGCAGGGTTGTATACTCTCTTTATTCCTATATTCATGCTGCATTTCCATTTGTAATTTCTTTGGACCCTTTTCACATTCACTGATTTTTTATTTATCTACTTCAAGTCTACTGATGAATCCATCTAAGACATTCTTCATCTCTTACTGCACTATATTTTTGAATTTTTAATATTTTAATCAGTCTCTTTCCC
>NW_006438073.1:8162371-8177832 GCF_000325575.1 Pteropus alecto
CCATCTGTTTATGCACGCAGGACACCTTTCTCCTAAATCTATTCGCATATTAATCATAATGGTGGTAGTGGTGGGGGAGGGGAAGTAGCCTACTTTTCTTCTCTTACTCATGTTGGTCTCAGATAGACCTTCCGTAGCTGGGCTCTCGGGGTGCGTTTCTCAGCTTTCTAGTCTTTACGCTTCCTGGCAGCCAATCTCTGCCTCGTATCTGTGCGTGTCATGTATCCACGAGCTGCCCTTGGTGATGCCGCCACCTCAGCAGGTGAAGTAGCAGTGAAAAACAAGGATAAACTGGCTGGTAAAGCTAATACGACAACAAAATAAATCTTTTGGAAATGTATTCTGTTCTTTTAGGGAAAAAAGTGCACAAAAGCTGTTACATTGTCGATCTCTTTAGGCTAGGTTCTTGTCATTTGTCTTTAGAGATCGCCCAAGGCCTTGTGATGTGTATTGTGAGGCAGCCAGTTAAGGTGTGATTACATCTAAACCAAAAGAGATGGCATCCTTCGTAGACCAGGAGGGCAAGGGCTTGCTGTGTAGAGGTAAATAAGGACTGATTCAAGAGCTGGTGTTTTCAACAAAACATCAACAGAATGTTTTTTTCCATTAGTCTGAAGAGGGAAATCTTCCCAAAACCTCTCTGAGGAATTCAGGAAGAAGGAAGTTTCCAATACATTGCTCAGATCTTCTAATCATATACTAAGATTTATCTCTGTCATGTCTAATAATTGTAGGTACTCAGATTAGGTTGATCAAAACCCAAAAATAGCAGTGATAGAATCAGATTGATTTCCTTTCCTGGTAAGTCCTGTTTCCCTTGACAGTCATCTAATAACCTATATTCCCTGGGAAAATACAGGCAAATGATGGAGGGTAATGAAGCCCACCGTATCGTGGTTGTTCACTTCTTATGCTTAATGAGGCTTACGCTATATTTCTCTAGGTTCTGCAGAGTCCAAAGCCAGCTGATTCATTTAATCAGGACACTGATACATAAACTGTTACTTTCTCCTGGTAACTGCCAGTCACAGATACACCTTGATGAACTTCAGTGCCTCTAAACAATGGATAAAAGGTATAAGGAATCAGTTCCATGGCACCCCGAGTGTTCTTTATAAGCTAGTTCACAGTCGTTACAACGGTGCATAAATAATGTAGAGCGACCATTCGCCATCCTCCAGCTTTTATCTTTCCAAGCTACTCCCTCTACTTCAAGGACTGCTCATACGAGTTAAGCTCGTTCTTAAGGACTCAAAATCATGTTTATCCATTTCGTGAAAGAGGAACTCAAAACGAGTAGTTTGCTTTGTCAGCTTGTTTTTTTCCTCCCCTGAGACTAAGATGATCCAGAAAACTGTTTAATTCAGTCTTGTTGCTTGCAATATTATCTTTTTAAAAAAATTTCACAGTTGCGTCATCGCACAAGTGACCAGGCATCTGGAAGCCTGTGAGAGATCATTTGCAAACAGCCGGATGTTTCTTGTCAACAAAGAACCAATTCTTTCTGCCTTACACAAATGTGAGAATCGAAAAGCCAAATGGTTCGGTTCAGCCCCGAGCTCACCCCTGACCCCGCCTGGAAGACTGGTTCTTCGCACATTCTTTCTAATCTTGAACTTCATACACTTCGAATTGAATTAAAAAGTCACCCTTCATATCCTCACGCCTCTTTGTAAACTTATAAGCATCCATTATAGAGTAAATAAGTATAATTAAATAACACCAAAACCATTTCTGCCTTCGTCTATGTCTTCCCAACCTGCTCAATTTTTCCAAAAAGCTCGAAAGTCTGCCTCTTATAAATCAAATCTGCTGATATCTTCTATTTTAGTATCAACAGGGAGTGGGATTGTGATTGAAGCCAAGGTTTTAACCAGGGTAAACTTCATACTTTTCCAGAGGCCTTTAGAATCGAATAACCGTTGCTGAAAAGCACAGAAATGCTTACTTGCGATGCCTTATACTCGCCATTCACATCTCTCCTGTGTCTGTGGGACGTCAGGGGTAGACAGAATACATTGTCCCACTTAGACTTCCACTGCGTTAGAGTCTCAATACAAATTATATCCTGAAGTTAAACACACGAATTATTTATAGGAACGTGGTATCTTTGCTCAAAGTCCTTATTCTTGACTTCTTATACTATGCTTTAAAGTTTTTGCATCAATAAAGAAAAGTGAGTGAATAAACAATGTGTGTGTGTGGAGGGGGGGTGCATGTGTAAATCTGTATTTATGTGCGTTCTTTCCTTAAACATTTGCTGCTAAATTAGTGGACGCTATATTCACTCCAGTGAACAAATATCTGGAATCCTTTTCACTCATAGGTGTAAATTGCACCTCCCCACATAAGCGATATGGAAATGAAGTGCCTTGCCCTTACTTGTCAACTGATTATAGTACATTCAAAACTCTTTGAAAAATTTTACATGATATAATAGCACTAACACCCATTAACACGACCATGGTCACTTTCACATACAGTGTGGCTTATCGAAGTATTTCCATGCTTGAGTTCTCTTGTCTTTCTAAGAGAATCTCCAGTATCATCTTGACCTCTAGGTCCTCGCTCCCTCCTCTCTCTCTCCCCGTTCCTAGTCTTCCCTTCCCAGTTGGCCTGTAGGCATCACCCGTCCCTGCGACTGTCCTTCACCGATATCGCCATCTCTTTGTCCCATTATTCTGTCATCGTATTCACTTGCAAAGACTCCTGGAACGATGGTGAGCTGACCATCCGTCTTGGTTTGCCTAAAACAGGGCTTCCCTGAGACACGGGGCCATCAGTGCTACACCTGGGAGAGTGACAGGCAATTACGACGGTTGATCACCCTAAAAATAACTGCCCAGCCACCCACCTTCTCTGTCTCTCGCACCTTTTCCTCTGTGGTTCCAGCTCGGTCCTAGGAATTCTTTCTGCTTCTCAATCTCCACAGCAAATCGGAGTGGGGATGGGGTTGTGGCGCTGCTGTTCGTGACCTTTGTGGGGTCACAGGTCTTCCACCGATGGAGTTTGCCTTGTAGTTTTTAACACTATAATTTAACTAAGTTTCTCTTTCGTGACACAAAGGTGACAACTGTATGTACTTTCTAAGGTTGTGAAGAAGATTCGATGAGCAATCTGATGAGGAAGCCTTCAGCACAGTGCCTGGCACCGGCTACCTGCCCTGAGTTCAGACAGTTTCTGGTCTACCCGCCCTCGTCAGCCGCGTGTGCCAGTAACCACAACACTCTCCCAAGGAGATCGAACTCAGGAAGCTGCCTTTTCCCCTCGCTCCCATGCCTTTCCCTTCTGTCAATTAGCCTGAGACCATCTGAAGATTCGGCTTAGCTACTCTGGGACGAACCTCTATGAATAACTCACACATCCTGATGAACATGGACGTGAAATGTGGTCCCAACCTCCCCCTTTTTTTTTTCCATTCTTGTCTCTCCCTGATGAAATCAGCAGGCAGCTGAATTTTCAAACCCTTCAAGGTCCCAGCGTTTAGATTCACTTTATCCCACTTATTCTGTTGAGCAATTTTTACCAAAGTTCTCCCCTTTCTTTTGATGGCAGAAAAGAAAAGATAAGTTAGACCATATTTTGACTCTCCAGTCTCTTGCCCTGGGCTGCTTTCCGAGTTTTTATGGGTGACATTTTATCACATGATACGCCACTGCATAAAAAAGTCCCCCTTTCCAATCCGTGTCACTTTCTTCTGACCACTAAGACGACTCTTCCGGCAGTACGTGGCTTCGAGAAACCCACCGTCGTGATCTTTGAAATGATTAGTTACTCAGCTGAGGGAAAGGACATAACGAAGGTAACGATTCGGGCCTCTAACATCACGTTTGGGTTAAAGCGCTTAGATTCGGCCATCTTCTAGAACATTCCCTCTGGGGCGCCCAGAGCTAAGTTTCTAAGCTAAAGCACACCCGCTGGGGGATGCCTCTTCTGCGAGCACAGCAAAGCTTTCCCATTGGCCGCGGACTCTTCCTCACGGCCTGCAGGGTCGAGCAGCCACTGGGTCCCCCAGTTCCCCTGTCATCCTCCCGCACGCATCCATCCCTCGGCCCCCCAAGTCACCTTCGATCTCAGAGCTGAGGGTGCTGTGCCGTGTTGAATGTCTGAGCCTCAGCATGGGCCATTCCTTCTCCTGGTGGGATTCTCACCCAAACCTTTGACCCCTCCGACCTTTACAGCCGTGTCTGGTGGGACCCCTCGAATGGCCAGCTCAAGCGTGCACTCCCTCCCTCAGCCCGAGCTCCCGTTAAATTCTCTTCCTACGTTGTCTCACAGCGGCTTCCCCTCAAATCAGTATTTACCAAAGTGTATTGTAATTGTCTGATTGCTTTTCAGTATGGATTCCCCTGTGATGTTAGACATTCTTGCCTTCCCCTCGTATCTGTGTCTGCGGCATCTAATACTTTTTCATGGATGTCGTGGGTGCTCAGGGAATGTTTGCTGCATCGACTTAAATGTGAATTACATGACATAAGATCTTAGAACAGTGGCTCCAATTATCTGCCCGTTATGAACACAATAAAATGGTTAAGCGAGGTCATATTTTGTACAGGCTTAAACTAGAGTTAATAGACTGAAAATCTTATGAGAAATCTTCGATAATGTTATCAAAAAAATTAAACACTTTTGTAAGTAAATGTCAGTTGAGAAAACCACATAACTATTTTGTGAAAGAAATTTAAAGTCTACTTTGGCATCAGGAAACTAAATCTATCTGATATAAAATGCTTAATAACCACAGAACTAATATCTATATAATAAATGCGCGTGCACACATGCGCACACACACACATATATATTATTTCAGATAATATGCATATGTTTTGACATTTTCTAACTTTGACTTAAAAATTGCTTTTTTTTTTGTAATTCTTACCAAATCTACTCCAGTAAATACAAGTAAAGCTAAAGTCACTGATTTTAGGAAGAATAAAAAATAAGAGAAATCATACTGATTAGAATTTGACTTCAGAGTTACCTAGAGTGAACTAAAGGCAACTCATTTTTCGCAAATCCAAACATGTGAAATTAAAAACACATTTTAATTTTAGTCGAACCAATGTTTTTGCTTCTCATGGGTGCTTGACATGGCACCAGGAAATAAACTCTGAGAGGCAAGTCTCTGCCTTCAGAGAGTTGATCGAAAGAAAAATAAAAATAAGACAGCAGCTCAGTCAGCGTGGAGAACTCTGACGCACCTCTGTGCATTAGTGCACTGAGCCCCTGCCGACCGGAAGCAAGCATTGAACTGGGCGCTATTTAATCGCCATCATGTAGATAAAGAACTTCAGAGAGGGTGGGTAGCCTGCCCACGGCCACCTGCGGGTCAGCTGACAACCAAGACCTGTACAGACACTCACGAGTTCCTGAGATGCAAGTCAGACCTGAAGGCGCGTGATTAAATCAGAGCCCTGCGCATTCTCGCTTCCTATGCCTGTTCTCTCTTGGGTCCTCTCATTCTCTCTCTTTTTTTCATCAAACATTTTATTTGTTCAGAGATAACTTTAGAATCACAGGAACTTTGAAGAAATAATAGAGACCTCACATATACTGCGTCTGGTTTTGGACAGTGGTGGCACCTTGCAAACCTCGAGTCACAGGATATTGACAACAATCCAATTAGAAGTGCCCGAGGCCACCGAGATCACTCTGGGTCACTCCTTTCGCGGTCCACTGGCTGGAAAGAGCTAACTTTGGATGGGGGGCGGTTTCCGTGTGTGTGTGCATCTGCTGGGTCCAGGTGGTTAGCTCTGCATGGGGAAAAGAAAATTCAGAGCTCACCCTCACATCGCTTCTTTGAGCCTGAGCTTCCTGCTCCATTGTCCTGTTTTCTACCTTTCAGAGTCTCTCTATGTTCGTTCTACATGGAAGACCCATAGTATCTATTCGGAATTAGCAGAGAAATAGGGAAAAGCATGTCTGTTTCACGGCTTCTAACAGATTTCTCTCCTCAAGACCAATGTCCCAAACTCCTTCCTAAGTTCTTATTGGCACGGCTGTTACTTCGCCTGCTACGACACAGCACCATTGAGCCACTGGACAGGCGGCTTCGACAACAGGAATGGATTTGCTCACCATTCTGCAAGCTGGAGTCCACGAGGAAGGTGTGTGCAGAGACGAGGCTCTGAGCCGGAGGGAAGATGCTGGCCCAAGTCTCTCTCCTCATTCCTGGTCAGTCCCTGTGCCGTGACCGCACAGTCCGCCTTTGATGTGACGTTCTGTGTCCATGTCTGTGTCCATCTTGCTCTTTTCACAAGGTTATCAGTCACACTGGACCAGGGCCACCCCAACGATTTTATCTGAACATAATCACCTCTTTAAAGACATCTCTCAAACAGGGCCACGTTCTGAGATACTGGGGGTTAGGACCTCCCCATATAAATTCTGGGGGTGACACAATTCAACTCACAACAGGGATTATTCATCTCCAATGGCTCATGGATTCTCACTGCCTTCGAGAACGGGCCTCAGTCCCCCCTCTACAGACCACAGCCCCACGAAGGCGGGACCAAGCGTAGGGCACTAATCTCCGTATTTCTGCTCCGTTTCTTTCTTTGCTGTGAATCGAGACTGAAAAAAACACCTTTGGGACGCGAAATACTTAAGTAAAACTTACTTACATTTTAGCGGGAAACCGTCCCAGATCAGATCATTTTGTCCCTCTCTCTCTCCTTCCAGCATTTCCGGTCTCGGCTGCTCACTGGCTCCTCTGAGAGGCTCCATGACACAGGGACGAAGAGGCGAGAGGATGGAGTCAGGCGGCCGTGTTCCTTTCCAGAATATATTTACTAGTTACGAGGCTGCCAACAATCGACGAGTTATTTAAAAGTCTGCCTCGGAATGAGCAATGTGGAGCCTGTTTTGGTGCCTGTCACACACAGTTTTGGGGACAATGTAATGCCTCCCCAATTTCCATGCTGCCAACCTAGAAAATCTCACATATTCTATACATTATAATACAGAGATATACTTTAAAAAGTCCACTTTACTGTATCATTACATATATGTACTTGACCTTTTATGAATTTATTTTATCCCTTTGTTTCCTCTTATTTCTTTCGATCATCCTTTCTACAGTAAGCAGAAGATTCCATCCCTTCTCGAATGCTGAGTAATCTTGGTTTGTCTCTGGATATTTTACATTACGAGATTCTGGTTCCTGTTTATATTCTGTGGAGCGGGTCGATCCTTTTGTGGGCTGTGGTTAAAACGCCAGCTCTGATTTCAAAGCCTTGGCCAAGCTACCCTCCTGTGTTACGCAGGGGTCAGCCTGGGACCTGGCCAGAGGTGTGCACACCTCAGCCGAGTGCTCAGTGTCCTTGGCCCCAGTGGGAGCACATAAAACCACGCACATGGCCATTTTCCTGAGCTCCTCCTTTTTCTGCTACTTCTCAAGTGCTTATCCCTCCTCCCTGGGCCTCCTTTTCAACACTCCTGTGGAAGCTGTCCGCCTGTCTGCCTCCAGGCCATGCTGCGCCCAGCGGGCAGAGAGAATGCACAGAGAGCCCACGAGCCACAGGGCTGCAGGACTTCTCAGGGCCTCACCCCGCCAGCCGGAGGGAGGGAGGCGCCCTCCCTGCGGATTCTGACCCTGCAGCTTCTCTCCCCGCAGCTCTTGCCCTGCCTTTGCCTCTGCCCGTGACATCCCAGAGGCCGATGCGTGGCCAGGACAGAAATTGGAGAGAAGACTGTCCTGGAGGATGCCCACCGCCCCGGTGGGTGAGAACTGGAGAGCCCCTCCCGGGTCCCGCCCACCCGCACCACGTGGTCGCTGCAGCCTTTAGGCTGTTTTGTTGGGGACACAGAAGGGAGAGGAAGAGTCGCCTGTCACCGCGGGTTGCAGCTGAGTTCGGTCATCTCGGAGCCGCCTGTCCACGTGCACTAACTATCCAGAGCTCTTGGCCACACGGGCAGCCCGCCGGGGTTTCAGAGTTAAGATCAGTGACAGTTAGAGAGAGATGTGTGCGTGTTCAAGCTACCAAACACCACCTCGGGTGTCTTCATTTGCCTTTTATTATTATTACTGTTTACTTCTTATTACTATTAGCATAATTAATGACGCTTTTAAAAAATGGTCTTATTTGCTTTTTCTCTTTTGTGGATGACGCGACCTTGTTTTTTATAATTTTTCCTGTTTTGATATCTGTTATCCCCTTCTTTATTTTATGAGTTCTTTCCCCTTTGTGCTATGAATAACGACACTGTGTCACAAATATCGAACGAGAAGGATCGTCCCCGCTCTAGTCTGAGACCCCGCCCTCCTAACTTGATTGACTGCCTTCCACTGTCACTTTCTTCATGAATTTTCATGTCTGGTTGTCCCCATGCCTTCCTTTCACATCCCCGTTTACGCTTCCCCCTCAGCTCCTGTCCCTTGGCATAAAAGCCCCAGGTCGTGCGATAACGCAAGGACTCTGTTCTCGCGCTCACGTCTCTCGCTTCTTTACGGGAAAGAAAGATGAAAAGAATTGCAGTGGTCTGTTTGACACCGTCCATTTGCTCTGGGAGTATTCGAGTCTTCCTCCCGTTTCTACCACGCCACTGAAGCCGATCTCGCCAAGGTTAAACACCCCCGCTTTGTTGTAAGACTTCGAGGCCACTTTTCGTCTCACGCGTTTCTTTGGGATTCCTTAACTTCCACTGTAGGAGCTGCTCCTGCTAAGATGCCTCTTTTACTCACCCTTTTCTTCTCCCTGACTCTAAGTGTTGGGACATCTCCCAACTCCATCCCATCCAGGTTCCTCTTCTCCATCTATATTCCTCATTAAACATCTCAGCAAACTAGGAAAACAACTGGACGTCCGCAACCCAATAAAAACTCTCCGCGGAAATCATCGTTACGTTAAATGTAACGATGAACGGATGCTTTACCGCTGAGATCGGGAACGAGCGTGTCTGCCTACTTAGGACTCCTAGTCAACAAATTGGTGCAGGTGTCACGACGTGCGCGCAATAAGGCAGAAAGAAGAAATAAAAGGCACGCTGATTGGAAGGGAATAAAAGCATCTTATTTGCAGACAATACGATTGCTGTGTTAGATATTCACAAAGAACCACAAAGAAACGACTAGAACTAAGAAGTGAGTTTAGGATCACACCGATCTTAAATTAAATGTTCAAAAATCATACTAGCAACAAGCAATTTTTAATTACAATTTTTAAGAATTGCCATTTAAAATAGACCGAACATCATGAAGTCATCTTGTGTGAATCTTTCAAAATGTATGCAAGATATGTATACTGAAAATACAAAACACTGATGGAAGAAATTAAAAGTCGAAGTAAACGGAGAGATATACCACACTGAATGATTGAAAGACTCAATACCACAATAACATTAATTCCTCAAAAATTCATCCATAGATTCAACTCAATTTGAGACCAATAGTAGCAGATATTTTTATAAAAATTACCAAGATGATTCTAAAATTTTTACAGAAATAAGTAGAAACTAGAAGAGCCAATTTTGAAAAAAAGTACGAAGTTGGAGAACTCACACCTTCTGATTTAAATATTTATTATAAAAGTAAAATAGTCAAAACATGATATAGTTGGCAAAAGTACTTACATATAGGGTCAATGAGACAGGAATAAAACCATACAGAGAGCATCAACTGATTTTAGACAAGGTACAAAGGCGATTCAACAGAGATGTTAGTCTTTAAATATGGTCCTAGAAGAACTGGACAGTTATAAGAAAAAGAAAAAACATTAATCCATATCTTACATCCTATAAAAAATTAACTCTAAATGGGTCATAAATCTAAACGTCAAACCTTTCTAGAAGAAAGTATAGAGGAAAATCTTTGTGACTTTGATCTTTGTGACAAAGATCGCTTATACACATCACCAAAAGTCTGACCCATAAAAGACAATATTTGATCAATTGAAACTCATAAAAATTAAAAACTTGTGTCTTTGAAAGTCAGTCTTAAAAAGTAAAAGAGAGCCTATAGATTGACAGAAAATAATTGCAAATGACATATTTCATAAACAGTTCATCTTCTAAATATATAAAGAACTCTTAAAATACAATAAGCAAACAAACAACCCAATTTTGAAAATGCCCAAAGTACTTGAACAGACACATTAACAAAGATGACAAATGGATGGCAAGTAAATATATTTAAAAAGTTCCCCATGTCTTTAGTTATAATGAAAATATAAATTAAAACCACGATAAGATACCACTACACATATATTAGAATGGCAAATAAAAACTGATGAAATCAAGTACTGAGGAAAATAAAGTCCTTACACATTGCTGATGGGAATTCAAAATGGCACAGTTAGTGGGGGAAAACAAGCAAAAACAATTGTAAGGAAAAAAGAGGTAAATCAGCCTGTTCAAATGCTCTTGAGAAATTGTGTGGGACGAAGAGAGAATGAAGTAAAAATTGGATTTTGCAAAATAGACATATTAGTCAGTACCCTCTAGAGAAACAGAACCAATAGTCTCTCTCTCTCTCTCTCTCTCTCTCTCTCTCTCTCTCTCTCTCTCTCTCTTTCGGAATTGGTTCACTGCATAATGGAGGCTACATCTTACGGTCTGCCATCTGGTAGCTGGAGACCCAACAAAGCAGGTGGTGTGATTCCTGTCTGAGTCCAAAGGACTGAGAAGCAAGGGAGCCGCTGATGTGAGTCCCAGGGCAGGGCAGGCAAAGACAGATGTCTCAGCTCAGCAGGCAGGAAGGAAGGAAGGGAGGGAGGGTGGCAGGAAGGTAAGAAACGCGGGCCCTCAGTGGATGGGAGGAAGGCCACCCACCCTGGGAAGAGCGAGCTATGCCCTGAGTTAATGAATTCACCCAGAAACACCCTCACAGACACGCCCAGAAATAACGTGGAATCTGCGCACCTTATGACCCATTCGAGTTGACGTAGAAAATTAACCATCACCGTAGGTAACATTGAAAGCATTTATAATAACAGTTTTGTGCTTAAAATAAAAAGACCCTCAAGTAGAATGGATAATGGATTGATGAAAAAACAAAACCATGAAAATGACAGTGAGTCCCACCAAGTTTTATCATCTGGAAGAGAAGGTTGGCTGGAGGAGAAAATGAGATTAAAAATATTTCTATTAAAGTGAGAGATACTGAATTCCATTTGCGTTTTCGTGTGATATGTACACTGGGGAGGAAGGAAATAACGATTATCAGACAGAAGGATAATTGCAATGGCAAAATCCTGGACCAACTGAAGTCATGGAATGGTGAATGGACATTAAATTTCTCTCCAAAATTACTTTCGCCCCTGGCCAGTTGGAGAGAAACAGTGCATTTGTTTGCCGCTGACCTCACCTCCCAATTCAAAATGGACCTTTACGGTGGTCTAAAGCAAGCAAAAGAAGCTGCTGACCATTGTCACGGTGACCGATCTCGGAAACCCAGCCCTAAACACATGGCGTTTTTCTGAGAACAAGGATTCGAGAGTCACCTGATGATCCCAAAGCTGAGGGTCAGGTTTGGATGAGTATGGCTTGGGCACAACCTTCGAAAGCGAACCAAGAAGTGGGCCGCCCATGTGGCCACAGGGAAGCCATCTTGTGGGCAGGGCACCAAAGTCCGAAGGCTGCGAGGGGACCGGAGCATTGCGGAGAAACGGAGCAACAGGCCTGACACGCTTTTCATGAACTTGGGTCCTGTTTGAAATGTTGGAAATGCGAGTCAAGAATAAAAAGCGCTTTTAGTTTTAGATTTAAGATGACTTTGGTTAGCTGTTCTATTACTTACCCTTATACATACACACATACACACACACACACACACACACACACACACACACACACGGCAGTTCCGTAGAGCAGGCTTTCTCAATAGATTCAGTATTACCACCAACGGACTTTAAATGATTCTTGGACCCAAAATATCTCATTTTTATTCAGTTTACAGGCAGATGTACGGGCCACCTGTTACATTCCAATGAAGAGAAATGGTCTAAAAAGGTTTCCTGAATAAAAGGTTGAGAAACATGACTTCACAGGAGCTTGAAGATGCTCTTTCTTCGGCAACAGGAGTGGAAGAGGGTTAAGCGCAGACACACGGAGGCTGGTAGATTTGGTCCCGAGGTTCCAGGAGGCAGTTTCCAGGATGCATATCTCTATTTTCCTTGCGAAGAATAGATCATTATCCTCTTCTAAGTGATGGCGGCTTGGAGGAGACGGTGCCACTGTCACGTCACAGCCAATGAGGGGACGCGGCAAGCTGCTGGGCAGCACCCAGGTGCCTCATGCTCTGCTCCCATCTGTTGACCACAGCTTCCATCCACAGGACACAGGCTATTGGCGACAGGCACACTTTCCAGAGCCGCCCTTCTTGTAAAATTGCTCACTGCACTCGGACCGCTACAAGGACATTTACTAAAGCCTTCGGTTTACTTCCTTGTTAAATTTAAGAACCTAAACTCTCAGTGACTGTCTGTGTCGACTGTAATTAAAGGCCCTTCCACTTAGGGACAGACGTTTCAGTTGACAATGGAACTGTAAACACAACCCCAGGCTATGATATGATTTCATTTCTATGAACTAGCATATACCTGTATCTGTGTATGTTATACGTTCATGTAGAAATGCACATGTGAAGCAGAATGTAGTGAAAAATACCAAATGGTTTTTTTCTGTCACAGTCGAACACAATAACAAGCATTAAAAAAAAAAAAAAGTGTATCATTTTCTGACATTCGTCGTCCTTGAGTCTGTACCTCTGGAGAACAAATATATCACTGAGAAAAGCCATATGTATTTGAAACTTATATAACATATAGTCGGTCTCTGTGTCCCATGGACAAACCAGATAACAATCTAATTTGTGCCTTTGCTATTCCTTTTTATTATTTTTTTTCTTCCAGGAGAACAAACGAGATCGTGAGAATTTTTTTTTCTTACGAAAATGCAAAACGTAAACGAAACGTACAGTGCCTGAGATAAATTAACAAAAGCAGGAGAGATTTGCAGCAAGCGAAGGGAATACCTAATTCCTTATTTTCGAACTATGCTTTAAAGCAAAATCTTAATAAGTTCAACGTAATATCTAAAATTTCAGATATCTAGAATCAGGCAAAGAAAACATATGGTTCTTTATTTCCTGCAACTAATTTAAAAGAAGTAACTCTTTTCAACCATTCACAGAGGTCACTTGCTAGCTTCCCTTCCCCAAGGACTCATGTATCAATGGCTTTATTTCAGTTACTTTGTCTCCTTCCTGTGCCTGTCCAATATGTCTCACTTGGCACAGAATGCAGCCCCCATTCGCGTCAGCAAGCAGGTGACAGCTGTGCAACTAACTTCTCAGGAAGAATTTACTTTAGAATAGTAAGTACTGTTCTGCTTACTCGGCAAATACTAGATCGTACTAAAAATCCGAGCCTTAGCCTCAGAGTCTTCGACAACGTAGCAACGACTTAATGCACTTTCCCTTTTGTTCTTTGTGCTGTAGAACAGAAAAGACCGAGCTGATGCAGACAGACAGATAGAAAAGAATTTTTATCATGAATTCTCTCTCACGATATCATTTATTATCTTTTCTGTAGCTCATCTGAGAGTCAGACTAGACTAGAAGCTAGAGGCTAAAGACACGGTTCTTTATCGGAATCTTCCTCAGTGGACTTGGGAAACGAAAAGCGAGGAAGACAAAAAATGAAGTTAATGTGCTGTTACTCTCAGCGCGCTCCGCCCCGTTCTAGCTCCTTCTGCATACGCCATTTCAACAGATATTTGCAACACAGACAGTATGGGCCCACTGCTCTGCAGAGGGCAAAAATCGGGCTCTTAGAGCTTCTGCTTCTACTAACAAATATTATAATAATAAAGACCCTTCCTACACCAAATTTTTCATTCCGTGATTTTCCTAAAAAGAAGCAATTAAGGATGTAACACATTCAGGATTCTTATTCTGTGATTTCCATTGTAAAAAGCAATTTGAGAATTTATCACATTATCTGCTATAGACCGACAAATTAATGTTTTATATTACTTCAAGATGCTGCAGTACATGCTAAAATCTACATGATTCGTACCCCACCCAGCCCCCAAATCATGTGTTTTTTCCTTGAAAGGTGAATGCTTCCTTGCTGATTTCCAGAAACAGAACTTTCAACAAAAACCAGCTGCAAATTAATTATTAAATGTCGACTTTAGAAACGATATATGTTGAAAAATGCAGTTATACCAAAATAATTATTTTGTTTGTTCCGTTGATTCTATCCAAGTAAATGACCACAGATTTAAAGTAAGGTTTCTATATACTTTCTATGTTTTAACATAATGATCTTTATTACTTATTATTCACTATTTAAAATTGAAATAAAATGAATGTCCATTGATAGTAGGTTGACTAAATAGATTGTAGTACAGTTATAGATGGAATGGAATAATGCATAATGGTTTCAAAACATTATGTATTTGAAGATTATTAAATTGCATGGGAAATATTAAAAATATTACTTGAAATCATCATCAAAATTTTATGTAGAGAATAAACGCGATTCAGGTGTGTATGGATGAACATGCACACACGAAAAATTATACACATGGATTTAAAGAAACACTGTAGTTTTCTATGCTCCGGACGTGGAAAACCATCAGATGTTTTTATGCAAGAATAATTAATATCAGACGTGCATTTCAGCAAAAACAATCCGACCTCATGGCGTCGAATTTATTACAGGATACAGCTGGAATCAGAGGAGTGATGCGGAAGTCACCGCGGCTGTCACCGTGGTTGTCACCGCGGCTGTCCAGCTTTGGGGGCGGAGCTGAGGATCGGGACTCAGGCCCTAGGGGAATGGAGATGGCAGAGACAGAACAGCAGAGGAGTGACGGAAGAGGCTCCTCCCGCGTCCCTGCGGAGGCCTGGCCCTCTGCGTCTACGCACTTTGTGCCTGCACGTACGTGCTGCCTCGACAGGCACAGCTCTGGGTGGCCGTGTGATCATTTGAAATTTTGCAAAAAGAAGTCCTACACTCCGGGTCTTGGAAAGAAAGCGTCTAAGGGCTCCTTGAAGCAAGCACTTCGTCTCATCCCTCTGCTCCTCCAGCCTTCTGAGCAGTGCCTGGTCCACTGTCGATAAGCGGTCGATGCTGTAGAATCGTAGTTGCTGGGAAGAATGCGGGCGGGAGCTCCGCCGTGTCCCCGACGAGCAGGTCATCGCTGGCAGCTCCCCGAGGGCCCTTCTATTCAGATTCACAGGCAAGTCATCTCTATGTCTGATTAAATAAGGTCCAATAGTACATCAAGATACTTCGAACCAAACTCTAAGACTAAACTCACGGCTTCAGGCATTTAAAATTGGGACAAATATGCTATGGGAGTCAGGTGGCGACGCATTTCCCCAAAGAACCTGTTAGTCGCCAGCAATCCAATACCGGTCCGAAAGTTTAGCTAAGTTTTCCCCAGGTCCCTCCTGTGTACGATTCAAGAAGACCAATTGCCTCCCAAACAAGGAGAGGATGATCAATATCATC
>NW_006438073.1:8177849-8188286 GCF_000325575.1 Pteropus alecto
CCTGACTAGTGCTGGGTCTATGAAAGTTCACAGAGGTCAAGTTTGACAGAACGTTGCACCTTGTCTGACTTAAAAGTTATTGAATTTGATTCATACCCTGAGACACACTAGTATAAATGCTTTGCTTGTTACGGCACTTGCTAAAAATAAAGAAGAACTGTGTCACTGGAATCAGGAAGTTCCAAGTGCCAGCAGCCCAGGTAGGTTTACTGACCGTGAGCTGACACACGGCGGAGCGGTCCACCAGGACGGAGGAGGTGGGAGGCGCGGGTGGGGTAAACTGGGCCCCCGTGAGCCCAGGAGGGAGCTTCAGTTTATCGAAATCCGGGAACGGACGTCGGGGGCCTTACTTGAATGAATGGCTATATTTCCACCCTAAAGAACAATGTGGGTGATAATCCTCCCATGAACTTTAAGCACCAGATATGAAGAAAATCAGACCCGTTTTTTAATTTTAGGAGGATCTCATTTTAAAAGTGATACGTAGTCATGGTGGACAATTTGAAAATGCAAAAAAACTAAAAGAAGACCATGACGAAAATGTCATAAGGTCACAATCCAATAACAATTAATGTTAATATTTGGGGGTATGTGCTAAACCACTTTCGTGTGCCTATGTATCAAAGTGTAAACATGTTTGTACACAGTATGTAGTATCTGCATTCTGCTCTTCTCATCCGGCATTTTATTGAAAGCGTTTTTACAAAACTCTAAAATATTCATTTATATTGGTTCCATAAGATAAAATAATATGGATCTGTATTATTTATTTAATCAATAATCTGTTTTTAGACTAGAATTATTTTTCCTATTTTATTATGACTTTTAAAATGTGAGTTCAACCATGCTTAGAGCTACTTATTGGAATACGTCTATGGTTATTTCTTTAGTATGAACACCTAGAAGTTAGATTATGGAAGATGAAATGTTTAAGAATAAATATCTGCTTTCAGGTGACAATATGGCACAGTGGGCAGAGCATAGCCCCTGGAGTTTCAAAGTTTAATTATGCTGTTTACCTGTTGTGTGAAAGTGGGCAGGATACATTTTATTTTTTCTCATATGTGCATATGGACATAAAAATAGTTTTGCCTTCTGGGATTGTTAGACAGAATAAATAATATAATATACATTATCTCTTGGTATAAAGGCATATGTGAAATAAGCTCAATAAGCCCAAATGCATTATTATTTTCATTATTAAATAAATTATGTCCTTTATGAAATGTACTCTGATCCGCAAATTTGACCTGGATTCCGATGTATTTTTTATTATTCTTATTTAATATGAGACTGCATTTGAGAGTTTAAAATGCTTCTTAGAGAATCCTTCTAAGGATAAATTGATTTAGCTGATTCACTTTCTTCTGTTTTTCTGAATTGGCTTAAAGTCTTAGTTTAGTAGCTGAAAGGTAAATGAGCCATATCTGCAATGATAATGCAGGTGCTTCAAGATAATATTTGAAGAGAATAAGGAAGAGTTTGTACTGAATTCTGTAAATACTGAATTCTTGATTCCAAACTTTCTGGAAACTATATAAACAAATTTCTAACACTCACTTTTGTTCTATGTGGAGATGTCCAACAACCGCAAAGGTGACTCTTCAGCTTGACTTGGCTGTGTATCGGTCCCGGCTGTCTCTAAATGTCGCCCCTGACTCCTCGGACCAACCTGCACCACCTCCGTCACTTGCGAGGGCCTTAGAGGTACAAATCTGTGAGTCACGCTGTCATCGTGTATCAGCCTCATTCAGGGTACAGGAGAAGAGGCCCCAGACAAGTCCATTCTTTCAAATTTTATAGCACTACTTGAGAAAATAATAAAAGGAAAAACAGGCTTTTCTCTTTCTTTCTTCGTATGATTAAACCGAGGCGTTATTTTACCTGTATTTCCAACAGTAAAGTTACTAAGGGATTACTATATTCCAGGAAGCCTTCGAATTCCACGTGGGTAAACGTGTCACACAGGTAGAACAAAGCGGGAGGGAGGCCGTGAGGGCAGCGTCGGCCCTTTCAACTCCACGCACGAGGTTCCCCGAGAATCCATGTGATTATAATGTCACTTCATTCCCCACGTTCGGCGTGTTTGTCTGGCATTTTTAATGGCGCATATACTCATTTTAAACAGGTGTTTGAATGCCCTGCTCCAGAGTTCGAAACAACATCTGCATTAACGTGAAGCGTCAGGACACAGAGGTGTCAGAGCAGCAGACCAGGGTTGGGGGCGCACGGGTCTTCGGGTCTTTTGTCACCGGTGATTATATACGACGCCTTTAGGGGAATAAAGGTTCGTCTCTGTCACATCGTATTAACAGCGAGCTAAACAGAGGAGCAGTGGCTTTGGGTAAAGAGCAGCCACAGGACAAAACCACCGATAACGAAACCCTGAGACGCCGGAGTTGCCTGACAGAAGTGAGTTTTGCATAAGGTGTCGTTCTCACCGGAATGATGGGGGCACGAACGGATCCCGACAGCCCCCTCGGCAGGGCCCGGTGACGCCGGAGGTCGGATCCCAAGGAGCAAACGCCGAAGGTGTCACCAGACCACAGCCCCAGAAAACACGACAGAGGTGAGAGCCAGGCTCTGGCAGACACCCCGGGGTGTCGCTGTGACACCGAGCCCACTGACAGGTGCGCGTGAGCCGGGGGCCAGGGCGTCTTCCCGGCTGAGGCTGGTGGTGCTAAGTCGTGGGCCACACTCCGAGGAGCCGGGCTGTGGGGGCCCCAGGCCCTGTCCCGCAGCTCTAAGGGGTGAATCGTCTTTTAAGAAAAAGCCTTCGGAGTGATTATTAAACCGAAAGGCGAAACTGCAAACAGGGACAGCTCTTTCCAACATTTATGTGATGACAATCCAATGCCAACATTGAAGCACCTCCTTCCCACTCCTGAAACTCCTAGCCTTCACAGCCGCCACGTTAGCATCTTTGTACAGAGGCAGAGATATAAGACATCCCGGATTGTGATGTCCAATTTGAATTAAATTCATCTTCGAATAAAAAGGCCATCGAGTGGTGAGAGGATCATGCCTTCAAGGAGGAGTTCTGAGACGGTCCTCTGGGAATGCAAGACTATCTAATGCTGGTGAATCGGTGACGTCGGCAGCATTCACAGAAACAACCGTCGAGTTGGGGGCATTTCAAACAGGAAGAGATCTCCCCATGTGACACTGCGCTGTGAAAAGGCATGTACGTGTAACGAATTCCAGCCATAAAAGGTCACCCATAAAGAGGATGGAGGGCCGAGTTTCCTTTGTACGGTCCGATGCCTCATTCGAGGTGAATTAACTAACAGAAGCCATGCCCTTGAGAAGTGTATAATCTATGACCAAAAAGGGGTAGAGCCACCGCCTCTGCTGTCCAAAGAAATGACAAGGTTAAAGGCTCTGCTGCGGCAGAGAACAGCTTCGGCGGCTACGGGGAATTTACGAGAAAGCGAAGCAGGATGGAAATGCGACCCGAGATCAGTAGGTACCGCCCTAGAGAGTCCTCTCTCCTCGCTCAGAAAATCACTGCCGCCCCCTGTGCCCCTCCGCCTGGGCCCTTAACCTTCAACTCTGGTTCTCACCGGCGAAACCAGAATATCTTGAAGGCAACTACTTGGTACACTAAGAAAAACCAGGGGTGCTTTTGGCATCTTGGGTGGTCCTATGAAACACATCAGCATCTCATCACATTCAGTTGCTTTAATGGGGAACTTGGGTAAGAACACTCGGCAGCTCGTACAGGTAAGGGACCACGGCCCAGACCATAACACATTCTGCCCCGTGCACCTGCAGCTCTGTTCCAAACTGTAAAGTAGGAGGAGTGGGGAGTAGCCATCCACCCCATCGGCCGCAATGTTTCCATGTATCATTTCAAACAAAACTAGTTAGGTGAGCAGGCTCAGACAGGAAGGGCGGCATAGTGTAATTATTGTAATATTTCTCATCAGACCATATTATGAAGGAAAAATTTTTTTCCAAGTTCCAATCAGTTTAAACAATTATTTAACATGTGAATTTACAGTATGAGAAAAACAACTTTATTTAGGTTAATATGTAGGTTTTCACACTATACATACTTCTTTGTGATGGTCACGGTTCTTTATAAAACAATGTTTGCTTCCTTGGAAACTGGCAGCTTTAACAAGTGCGGAAATTGTTAATTAAAAATATAAAAGAAAATCTCTTAAGGAAAATAAATTGAATGGCTCTCATTGGTGTAAGGACGTGTCTCATCTTTCCATGCCCGGCCCGTATAGGCATTATTATCCAATTATATCTCTTAGATTTCTCCCCTGACTCTCATAAAAGGATTCTAGTTTAAATGCAGACGATTTAATTCTATGCGTTTCTACGTATTTGTTTCATATATTAAAAGACTTTAGGCTTATATTACAAATAATACTTAAAGAATACCTTGTATACAAGTGTATAATACCATTAACCTGTCAAATAAATATGACGTGGAACCCCATTAGCGTGAGAAATGGGTCCTGCTCTCTCCTTAATCCCACGATGATTATCATCATCGTTTGTACTGTACCAGGATGAGGATAACACTACTGAATTCCTGGTATAAACTGACTTTCTTACGTCCCATTTAGGAAAACGGAACGAGAACATGATGGAATGGGGTGCAATGGAGGTCGTCTTTCGTTCACTGACCCATCAATTTACCCGCCGCCCACCGATGACGGAATTCCTCGCCTGGACATCGAATCCCCTGTTGGATTGTCCCAGGGTCTCTCACCCTTTGACCCACGACTCCCAACCAAACTCTCGGGAGCTCGTCTCTTCTCTGTGTGACCAGTGATTTTGATGACTGCGCTTCCAGACGTGGGCCCCATTGCTTGTGTTGTGTTTACTTGACCTGTTTTCCTGCCTGGCTGCGGCTCATTGCTTTTCCTGAGGTTGGCGTCCATCGTCTGCCGAGCTCAAGGACTCTTGATGCTCCACTCCGTGACTCAGCCGCCAGCTTCCTTCGGCCCTGCCTGGTCTGTCTCCAAGGTCGGCCGTGTCCCCGTGTTGACATCTTGTTCCTGCATCCCGCATCTAGCCATGGTTCTGACCGATGGAGAACCTTGGGATGCATTTCTCATCTTGGGATGCAAGGCGCTCCCATGACAAAGACTTTGTACTTAAAAGTGATTAAACGACGAGGTACAGACTATATCGGAGGCATAAAGAGTGGAAGCAGGAAGTGCATTGTTTACCTAACTGCTGCCCTGAGCAAGTCCAGTTCATCTGTTTCTCCATCTGACACACCTGTACGACTAACTCAGGACGGTGACCGAAGACTTTAATGCTAGACACGTGTGTCTCGAACGAGTTCAGAAACTGGGGTCGTGTAAAGCCAAAGCAGTGAATTCTGACTATTAAATTGCATCAAGCATTCATCAGTGTTATTAGCTGGACTGTATTTAGGAAAAGCCTAGTGGACTCATCGGATTTTCTCCAACTCAGAGGACAGTAGGATTCAGTTATTCTCTCTACCAAGAGAGCACGTGACTGCCGTGTCAAATTACTCACCTTCTGCAGAGCTGGACTCCTCCAGGAAGACTGAAAAGCGTTTCTAGCTCTATATCGCACTGAATTTTTATCATAAAAAAGATAGGGAGAGTTTTTTATCTTCTCTCAGGAAAGTCTATTACGGTCCTCAGTGCTCTGATTAGAGAGATGGTGACTTAAACCTCTTGACTATAAAGAGACGAAGACAGCCTTTGGCCATACTCACTGCTTAACTGTTTTGATTAAACAGGAAACTCAGAAAGAGTCCTCTCATTTTAACTCTTGGCTTAGGGGGAAAATCTCTGATCTTCTATGCCTGCCTCAAACTTATGAGTACATTATGGACATTTCGCCTCACTATATAAACCAACGGGGAGGTTTGCAGAGATGTGGAAAGATAACAGGGAATATTAGAGGAGCTTTGTATTTCATAACCAAGAAGGAGCTTGGCGATTTAATTCCTGTGTTCCCTTCAACGTCTCTTGTGCTTTCTCCCTCCCTCGCATTGCCCAGGCAATGTGTTATATCTCCTGATGGATAACGTGACCACTTCTATTTGAAATAATAGCTTCCACCTCATGCCTTCGATATCAATTGATTTTTTATTCCATAATTTTGGAAACTGTATTCTGTAAAATGGTTCCACCATTTATAAATAAACACAGAAAATGTGAAGGTCATTCAAAGCAGGACACAAGAGGAAAGAATTAAGGGTTACATAAGGGTCCTGTGAGGTTTCCCATTCACGAGCAAGGACGATCTACAATAGCTGAATTATGCACATCATGGATGTCATTTATGTGTAGCCCTTTAGAAGACTTACCCTAAAATTTTTTTACCCAAGGCGAAAAACAGTACATTCAATGCAATAATGCAGCTAATTATTAGGACAATTTTGAGGTTAACCTGCTAATTTAATCCTCTTTAAAATATAGTTTTATTGAGTAGTCAAGATGCACGACAATGATTTGTTTTGATATGCAAATCCCAAGTGTTGGGAGGACAGGCATCCATTCAGACATACTTGTCACAAGTGTCATAAGTTGTCATAAGTGTCATAAGGTGCAAGATGCAACAGCAGAAACTCAGCGAATATTAGTTATATGTTGAATGGATGAGTCAATTAGTTAATAATAATTTATATTCTGATAGAAATAGGCAAACTATTTAACTCATAACTGGGGAGAAATCACTTAGTTATCTAACTTAAACTGCAATAAATTATCCAAAGAGAGTTTGGAAAAGCTTTTAGGTTTTTAGTGCATATGTTGTCAAAAATCCCCGCTCCAGATGGCTTTCTTGCCATTTCAGTTAGTGAGGACACCACTGTCACAGAAGATAATACAGCCTCCAGCTCTACCCAGCTCTAGTCTTTATTTATTTGTTTTCGCTTGTGATTGTTTTACCAATACAAAACTAATTTATGTACACCACATAAACTAGAACGTACAGGAGAGCGGTAATAAGAAAATAAAAATCACCCACAACCCTGTCAACGAGTCTTTCCCTCTGCAATTTATTATACACCAAGTCATTTTTCTCTTTATTATCATTTGATTTTTTTTTTCAGAAAAAGATCGTATAATGCACATTGTTTTCAAATGTGCCTCTTACATAGCAAAGAACTGTACTACAACATGTTGCTCTACGACATAATTTTAACTCCTCGCATAATATTTCATGAGTAAATGTGCCATGTTTGAAAATTCACTTCGATAGATGCTGACATTTTAACGATTTTCTGATACGGTAAATTAAATTCATATCTGAAAATATCTCTATTTCTTTAGTCTGGTTTTTCTATAGAGAGTGTTGCTTGGTCAAGAATTTTAACAAATATTACTAAATATTTCTCCAAAAAGTTTTCACCAGTTTGCCGTCTTCATGGAAGTCTCTAACAAGAATTCGCTGTGGATGATGTGTATTATCATTTTTTGTATCATCCCCATTCTGACTAGCCATCTGTATCGTACCGAACGTCAGCAATATTTGCATTGGCTCCACAGTTTTTCTATTTCTTCTACAGAGAAATGGTTATTCATATCCTTAAGGTAGCATTTCTATTGATGTGTATTTCCTTTTCATATTAATTTGCAAAGATATTGTCAATATTAGAGATATTAATATTTTATTTGCCATATATACAAAAACCATGTTAGACGTTAGGCCTGAACATTGAAAACTATAAAACTTGCCACAAAGAAATTAAAGAATACTTAAATAAAATATTCTGCATCTGTAGTTTAGAAGACTCAATATTGTTAAGACGCCGACTCTCAAAATGATCAGTAGAATTAACACAAGCCCAGTCAAAATCCCAGAAGGAATTTTTTTTTTTTTGGCCAAAACTGACAAGCAAACGACAAAAGAACAATAAAAGAATTCAAGATGCAAATACTGGAATACCTACGATTGTGAAGAATGGGATTTCAGTGTGTGGGTTTTTACTTTGCGGAGTACAGTTTAAATTGCAGAGAATATGCACATCTTATCTATAAAAAGTTGGGTGGTATGTAAAGTATAGCAATAAGTAAGGTAATATTATTTTAAAAACTAATAATATATTATACATAAAGAAAATAATAGAAATGTTGTTAGAAATAGAAGGAATAGAAAATAATGCAAAGTCAGCATTTAGGGAGAAAGAAAAAGCACCATTTAGAAAGACAAAAGGAAGAACAAACACGAAATCGCCATACGGGAAGAAGGGAACCTATACATGAACTCTGATTGCTCTTCATTTTTGATTTTGGTACAAAGTCTTTTGATCTCTATCCTCTCTGTCATCTTAATAAAGATTCACATCAACTAAATGCGAGTATTCTGCTAGCGGCTGTGGTGTTGACTTGCTAGAGTCTTTTCAAGAATTTACTAGTCATGACATGTGCCAATCATGCTATCATTCAAAAGGAACCTCATAAAAAGATGATAGACTTAGCTCAACCGCAAATAAGGACGGCGTAGCATTTTGAAAGGACTGTAAGCTGCTGTCTGTTACGTGACTGTCTCCTGGTTTCCCAAATCACTGTGATTACAATTCTAGCCATGACACTGACCCTTCTACACAGATTCTATTTACGTCACCTTCCTTACGCCTATTTTTTATTATTTATTTTAATCTGTAGTGGCTGAGATAACATATTCTCAATAGCTTGTGGTAAATTTGATCCAAATGGTTACATAATGTTGTCATCATTTTCAAAACGGGAACAGTGTTTATGTTATGAGCATCCTACGAAACTGAGGAAGAGTTACTTACGAAAGTGAGAGAGGCCAGCAAAAGTGTTTCAAATAAGTCAAGGTGGCCCAGACCTCAGTATGAGAATCAAGAAAACAAGGACCCTAGAGATTTAAAGGCAAAAATGACAATAAGTGGTAGCAGCTCTCTTTGGGGATACCCTCTAGATAGCTAGAGAATATATGGGGTGCACTTAGGAACGCTCTCCATACAATCTCCTGGAGCTGCTGTGAAACATATTTCTCTCCTGTTACAAGAGCTGCGCCCTGCAGCCCTCCACCCGCTCCCTGGGGGGAGGCAATTGCAAAGCATGATCCTGAGTCATCTCGGGCAGGTAGAACGGTACAAAATCTAAACCTAAATATCAAACGAGGACCGTAGAATGTCTGCAGGGAAGAACCCTGTGTTGAATCAGTGGATTCGGGGGAAGGAAACGGCTGTCTTCTCTCCTCCCCCAAAAAAGTGTTTTCTTTTTTCCAGCTCTGATCATTAAGTTAATCTACTGGAAAATTAATATGTGTTCTAGATTTCAAGTATAGAAAAATGACCTTTTTTAGTTGTTCACAGCTGCAACTGTGAGAAACTGAAATTAATATTGCTGCTAAATGCGGTCGTGAGCTGGAAAAATGCCAGAGCTTCTATATAAGGACACAAACGTCCTTTCCAGGAGCAAAACAGGGCAACTGCTCAGACCACCTCCCAGAACGAGGAGTGCACTGGAAAAATTTCCCCACCAAGTCCGAGAGCCAATAGTTGTCCTGTGGGTTCGATTATTGTCAACCTTTGCCTGCGCATCCTGAGGTCGGCCGTCTTTCCTGTACTCACTGTGCTTCCTGAGACTTGAATTGCCAGTCGAGACTCTACCTGACCGAGAGAAAAAAAACACAGCGAACCTGGGAACCTGCGCCCCGCGGCGCATTCGGGAGCCTGAAACATATTGCACACCTGGAAACCTGAAGACCATAGCACACCTGGGACCTGCAGACCTGGGACCTGCACACCTGAGACCTGCACACCTGAAACCTGCAAATGTGGAACCTGCGCACTTGGGACCTGCACACCTGAGATCCTGTACACCTGGGACCCGCACATCTGAGACCTGGACACCTGGAACCTGCACACCTGAGACCTGCACACCTGGGATCCTGCACACCTGAGACCACTTGAGACCTGCACACCTGGGACCCTGCACACCTGAGACCGACTTCCACACCTGGGACCTGCACACCTTGGACCCTGAACACCTGGGACCTGCACACCTGGGACCTGCACTCCATAGCAGGTCTGCTTTTCCGAGCCCTCGTATCTTTTCAGACTATTGCATTTGGTCTGCTTTGCCAGAACACAGACAGATTCGGCTCATTAGATGCCTCATCTATAACCCTTCTCCTCATCTTAAAACAAAAGGACCTTAAATGTCATAGTCCCAGAGATATCTAGGACCTACGAGACTCTTCTTGTCACCTGTCTGTCTCTCCTCCTAGGTGGTGATCCTCCCAGTGGAAGGCCAGGGTGGGTCCATGTTCGTCGACACCCTAGGGTCCACAGTGTCTAAACCACACCTGTGTGTGTGTGAGTGTGTGTGTGTGAGTTCGCGCGCGTAGATATAGGAAGGAGGGTAATTAGGTGTCGGGCACAGTGTGGCACCACGCTGCACCTTGTGCTTTCCGGGCTTTGCTCTCTGAAGTGACAGCACGCGCTTGGCCAAGGCC
>NW_006438073.1:8188341-8216744 GCF_000325575.1 Pteropus alecto
AAGGACTGCCGGTTCATATCCGAAGAGAAATGAATGAGCTTATACAATTCGCATCTTTTGAAGGACAAAAATTGGCATTTGTTTCTTATGAGAGAATTTCCAATGTATGTGTATATTTACAAAGGGATACTGAGGAACCGTTTAAAAATAAGGCACATCACAAGTAGATATGAGATACTGAGACACTGCATCTTTGACTTGAGAGTGAATCTGGCCACGGACCACTTTTATGACCATAACACGGCCACCTGTGCCACTGTCCCCCACCCAGCATGCACACACGTTTCTTTTTACATCCCTTCCATTACAGACACAGATACGCTCTATGCCGAAGAGTCAGCATAACATCTTCGGAACCACAGACTGTTAGTGGGGAAAGGCTCGGACCCAGAACGCACGAAGCACCCGGATCCCCTTGTCCATGCCACGTCCAGCTCCCTCCTGACCAGCTCAGAGCCTCTTCTCTCCCTGGATGCCCCTCCCGTGAATTCTAATTACAGGAGAGGGATAACCTCCAGCAGCAAGGAGATGCTTTATTTTTATATCTGCTGCCAGTAGATGGCTACTCACGTTGCTCTAGGGGAAAAAAAAATGTGTTTACAAATGTGTCATTATACTGCAGAGCTTAAATCGCACAGCCATTAGCTGTTGCTGTTGACTATTGTCTGAGCCTGGGAAAGGTCAGGCCTTTGCATTTGTATTTTTTCATTTGATGAATAACAAATAACGAACCGCAGGAGTTATTGGGCTGAGATTTTTTTTTCTCATGCCCACAAACTAGTTACCAGTTTTATATTTTCTTTGTTGGCATCAGGCAAAACAGTTCATATTTATTTCATTGTTTTAATCCCGGAAAGGTGGTCTGGTTGAGGAAGCGACTCCTCAGAAGAGCATCTACGAGCAAATTCTATTGTTGCAGAAATCGTCACCTGCTATTTCATGCTTTTGGCGACAAGCCGGCAGGCGTGTTGGTCCTGACCACAGGACAGGCGATTGGTGGACCCTGCAAGTGTCACATGACAGCCCCACACCATCAGGGGCTCGGTCGTCTGAAGTTGGGAAACGGGAATGCTGGGCTTTCTCTACTTGGTGGTTCCCTGGCTGAGGAAAGGGGTTGAGCTTAAGCCGGGAGAAGAGAAACAGCCATCCGAACACACTGCCGTCGACTCTCCCAGGAAGTGTCAGGACCCTTGGTGAATAAGCACCTACTCGCGGGGAAGTACACGTGAGTCGTACCGGCCACTTCCAGAAGCCACACCAGGACACTGAACCCTGTTCTCCAGCCACAGACAGGCTGTGATTTAGGTAATCAGGTTACGAGAGAGAAATAAATCTACAAGCGGGCATGGCTTATGGGCTTACAGACACAACAAAATGCATAATCCTAAGGTTTTAGCAAGAAAAGATGTTTGAAAAAAAGAAATATGGGTGAATGTCAAAAGGTCTCTCTGGGTTGTTGCAAAAAGTAAATGCAAAAATTTTACATGCTAAATGCTCACTCGATGCTTTACCTTCCTGGTATCGTTAGGAAGAGTGTGAACAGCGAGGAACAGGACTCTCGCTCAGCCACGCCCAGCCCGACACCTGTGTTCACTGTCCGCTCCGCAGCCATGCCCCCCAGCGCACCAAGGATGCCCTAGAAGAAGTTTATATTAAAGGACCCTGCCATGAGACTGGAATTAATGGGACAATTTCCAAAACGTCTTTTATTTAGTGCTCACAGTCAGCCTGTGAGATACACGACCACACTCACACTTAGCAGATGAGGAAACTTCGCCACAGAGACGCCACACGCAGCACTAAGCCACCAGGCTGGTGACCTGGCCACGTGGGACTCCACACGCTGGCGGCCTCTAGAGCACTTCCTTATTCCCCTGCGACCTGCCTCCGCACACTCCGTATACATGAAAGGACAAGAACCGTGGAAAAGTAAAAGAGGGTACATAGAAAACACAATATAGAACAGCAGAATGCGCTTCAACAAACTGAGTAATCACAACAAAAGAGGGACTAAGCGCCCCAGTTAGGAGAGAGAAGTAGGGGATTAAGTCGTACGATTCCGAATGTTGGGTATTGATAAGACACAGATCTAAAACATAAGGAAATAGGCACCATAAAAGGATAAAACAGTATGCATTAGGCAAGAACTTCACATAAACTTAATAAAAACCTTAAGACATAATGTCCAATTCTACAAGAAAAGATAATTACATAATGATAAAAATAACCCATTAGGAAAAGCGAACAATTGAATGCACTCATTAACATTCCTCGAACATAAATAATGAAGAAAAGAGAAAGAATGGCAAGAAGAAACGAAGTCCTTCATTACATAGAATCATTCAGCATCTCCTCTCAAACAGGTAAAGGTAAAAAATAATAATAAAACAATGAACAAGCTGGAAATAAAAACCACAGGAGCCTTGGTTTAAAAGCCACATTGAGAGTTTTAGAAAATTAACTACATGAAGATCTGAACTTAGTGACAACTGATTTCAAAGGAACGATGTAGTGAAAATTCAGGTGTCTGATCTGACTACCATTAAATTAAATCAAGATCTAAAAAGTTAACTAGAGAAAGAAAATAAATATCTAAAATTAATTAAAAATTTTCATAACTCATAAAGATGTACATTAGGTTAAATACATGAATATATACATATATATTTAAGGCTGTTTTAGTCGTAGTTGTGGCTGAAAATTAATCTGTTGAAGAAGTTGAATAAGAAGCAATCACTAAAATAAATGTATTAAAAGCAAAAGGAAGAAAATAATAAGGATAAAAGCAGAAATTAATAAAAGAAAAATAAGTACTGAGCGGAAATTGTTAACGAAGATAAAAATTATAATTTAAACCAATATGCCTCTAAAATATAGACGCTGTCGCTTGACTGGTTAGGATTTTTAAGAGAGAAGGAGAGAGAGGGAGGGAGAGAGACAACGAGAACAATAAGTGCCGTGGACATGAAAACAACAATAAAGAATATTATTAACAATTTCATATGAATGAATTAGAAAGTAGGTGAAAGGCCCAAATTTCTATGGAAACGCAACTTTCCAAAATAGTTTAAGAAGATATAGAAATACAAACAGTCCTATATTTCTAAACGAAATCCAATCAATAATTTCAATTGTTCTCATGTATCAAACACCAATTGCATACTGTTTAACAGAATTTACAGAACGTCCAAGATAAAATTAATTCCAATATATACAAGCTCTCCAGAAAACAAAAAATGAGAAAATATTTTCCAATTCGTGAGATTAGTAAAACTATCATAAGTCTAGAATGGACAATGAGAAATAGGAAATTTAATTATAATCGAATTCATTATCGTAAATGCGAAACTCCTAGACACAATGATATAGAATCTTATTTAGGAATATATGAAAAGGAGAACATATTATGCTCAAAACAGAAAATTGAGAAATTCAAGATTTGTTTTAAATTAGAAAATCAGTTCATGTAATTGGTAAATGAATAGCATTGGATAAAATTCAAAACTTAGTCAAAATAAATTCTCTTAGCAAGCTATGAGTGAAGGCATCTCCCTTAATCTTGGGAAAGGTAACTACAAAAATACAAACAAAGAGCAAAAACAACCTCCAGCATAGACGATGCATGACACTGAATGATTCCTTTAAGACCAGTGAAAGCACGATAGTGTAAGCTAGAACCAATTTTAACACCATCAAGGAGTGCTACGTAGCCCACGAAAGCAAGAAAAAGAAACAAGAGTTAAAAGAATATCCTTATTTCCATATTTTATAATTTCTACATGGAAAATTAAAAGCATCTACAAGCATTATGGATCTTATCAAGCTGAATCTGATAGTTATGTACAACAAGAAAGAGTTAAGAATAGTCAAAAATATTCTGAAGAAGAAAAATGCGAAAGGTTCAAAAGGTTTGTCCTACCAGATTTCAAGATCCTACAAAATTATAATATCGCGGATGGATGTATGGAGGCAAAAAATTACAAAAACACAATGAGAAAGAAAATGTAGCTGAGGGAGAAGTAAGAGATGTTCATAAATGTGGAAAATTCCTACAGTCGGAAGTGGAACAACAGATCGATGTGTGAATGACATGTTACTAACGACTGGCTCTCATGTCGTCGAAAAAATGAAATTGGGTTTATACATAACATCCTACACAGACACCATTTCCGGGTAGATCAAATACTTAAAATGAAAAGAAAAAGCTTTAAAACATTGGAAGGAATTGTAGAAAATAGCTTTATAATTTTTAGAATTGTTTGTTTAAAATTACACAATAGACTGATCGATTTAGTTTCACGAATACTAAAAAATAGTTTTGTATCTAAATGCACCGTAAGAAAGGGAAAAGATAGCACTCACTTTCGGAAAAGATGTTTGAAAGGCATGTAACTGACAAAACAATCAAGAGTCGACATGGTAAGCAGGACAATTAGAACAGGTCAATTAGAAAAGATAAACAGCTCAACGGAAAAAAGGCTGGAATATATAATCAGGCAATTCACAGGAAAGGGAACCAACACGAATATAAAGTAAACATGAAGAAAATTTCAATATCAAAAGTAACCACTGACCAAAAACCACTGACCTGATCACCTGTCTCTTAGCCCTCACATAGTGATGCTCATTGTAGTGATCTATACTGTTCATGCTCATAGTGATGCTGCTCATTTTAAAAAAGATGATTCATTTCTCGCAAATTAAAATGTTATCGAGAATATGGAGCCACAAAATTATTTGCATCCTTGATGATCACACAGCTTTACATAGTTACAGTGGAGATTAATTTGGCAACATGAACGTAAGTCGAAGATTCAAATACCATATAGCCCAGAAAATCTATTTTTTAATCTGAATCCTCTGGAGAAATCCGTCTACAAATTCACGAATGGATGTGTTTAATAAACATTCATCGTTTATGTTTTCACCATGGAAACGACAAATGTATCCATTAACAAAAGAATGAGTACATATTTTGTGATATTTTCACAAAATGGAACATGATACCCTAGCAAAAATGTAAGAACGATACCTACAGATGTCAACGTGGATCTATCTCACGTCGATGAAAACATGCTGACATCAATTTTTTAATATTTAAAGATAAAAAAGACTATATCATACAGTGTTTAATGATAGATGCACTTTTAAATAAAACCATAACATATGTAGGTATGATAAACACCAAATTCAAAAAGGGAGCAGAGAATATGATGATGAAGACGCATATCTTGGGCTAGAGGACTTTGGCCATACTGACGACATGACATTTCTGATTGTAGGAATTTGATTATTCTGTCCACCGTTTTGTATGTATGTTTCATAATAAAATTTAAAAACCTATACGCTTTCCCTCAAATTAAACACAGATCACTTGACATCTGATAATACAAATCAAAGAAAGCAATCTGTTGAAAGATGCCCCTTGGCCTTGGAATAAGCATTTCTCCCTAGAAGGAGAAAGCCAGGTTTCCAGGTGGAAAAAAAGTAAAAAGAAAGAAAGAAAGAAAAAAGGCACTCATAGGAAACGTCTGCATCTTCCTTTTCGGAGAAAACTATCGTCCTTTTTCTAGGATGCCCCTCCTTCTTTTCCCAAATGCCTTGTGCTTGCATTATCGTTCCATCGGAGTCTATTATCACCTTGGATAATGAAAAAAAAAAGTTTTCCTTCATTTGGGAACATCTTCTCTGCGAGCGTTCTGACATACACATACATACACGTTCTGACAACACACATCTGCATGTGTGTTGCAGCCATGGCCCATAGGCGACATTCCGAATTTCCCACTGCACGGTGCGTGACTTCAGAGCCAACGGCAGCGATAGACGCACCGGGCGAAGATCTGCGTCCTCAAGGCCACGCTGGCGGCGTCCCTGACGGTCCTCCGCGCCGGACGGCGCCCAGCGGTCCCTTAGCGCGCGCCCAGGGCCTCTCGGGGACATCGGCCTCGCGGTCCTCGCTTCCAGTCTTGGCGCGACGCTCCCAGACGCGCCTTGCGACTGGTTTTCACGGTGGAGTGTGAGGCACGGGCACGACTGTGCATTACGCGCGTCCCCAAACACGGGGCCGCTCAGCGAGGACACTGAGCCGGACCTTGGGCTCATCTGCTCCCAGCCTCTAAGACCCGGACGACTGGCCTCTCGCGCCGGAAGTTTCCTGTCATTAAAGATGTTTCGGTCCAAGTCACTGAGCGCTATTCGGTGCTTCCCACGCGCGAGGCGCTGCGCTGTCTGACCGAGCGCGGCCGCTCGCAGCGACATCGGCACAGGCAGGGATCGTGCGACAGGCTGTGTCGCAGACCCGCCCCACGTGTCGCGCGCCGCGGTCGGTTATGCTGTTAGTATTAAGGATGCGCTTCCTCCCTGTAAGATACCCGCGCGTGTCGCCTTCGCTGGCTGCCTCCTCTCTTTACCAGCTTTGGGACAGCCACGAGACGCGATTTAGCCAGTGGGGGGACGTGAGTGGACATGACAGGTGCCACATCCGAACTGAAACTTCGAGAGCACTGAAATCCGCAGATTCGGGCTGGGCCGCGGGGCGTCGCACCTGGACTGACCCAAGATAGTAGCACCTGCGTCTCCCGTGAACAAGCCGCGAACGCTCGGGGGTAGAAAACAGCTGTGGCGTGACGCCCTCGACGATGAAGCCACCTGCCCATTAGAGATGGTTTCAGAGAAGAGCCAACATTTGACTTAAGGTTTGAAAGATTTGCCCAATATTCACCCTTCTCCACTTAAATTCAACATCTGCTGTTTGTCGTCTGATCCTGCGCACACCGCATGGTCCCGGCTTCGCTCTCGCTTCCGCTTTGACAGTTCTGGGCCCCGGACCCGCCCCCAGTGGAGCCAGCACTTCCTTTTGGGGTCCAGGAGCCTTTCTCTGTCCCACAAGTCACAGGACCATGTCTCTGTGCCACGCTAGGACATGGGGACGCAAGGACACCACACGCGTTTAGATCAGGAAAATGAAACGTCGCATTCAGTTCAGCAAGTTCAGCTCGGAGTTTTCATAAACAGGAGCAAGATGCCCCGGAGTTAGTCGCCCTCTGCCTGTGTCCTCCTGTTTGGTGTCACACCCACTCTTCTCCGTTAGGGCTGGAAGGTGGGTTCGGGTTGTTGCGAGTTTGCGAAGTCGTTGACACGCGCACAGGTACGCACTGCGCGACGGCTTCGTCCATTTCCAAACTCGCTCGATGACTCGGGGAGAGGCCTGGAGTGTGGGGACCCCTGACGTTTCCCACAGCCTGCCAGGCTCAGATGCGCCGACCTGGGAGAGGTAGACATGCCTCCGCCCCAGGTCCCCGGCTCCTCCGGTGAGGCCGCAGGCAGATCAACAGTAACCTTGTGACGTGGGAAAGTCACGGGCCCGAGCGTCAGGAACCCGACGATGAGCGCGCCGTCGACTCCTCCGTGATAGAAGAGGCACCCACCAGGGCCACGTGGCGACACTGGTTCGGGGAAACACAGTGGGCAGGTCAGCGGCCACCGCGGGCTCGGTGTGAATACTGCAGAGCACGGTGGCCATCGCGAGCCGCAAAGTCCGGAGACCGCCCGCAGCCCTCAGCATCCTGCGGCGTCTCGAGTCTGTCCCTCCCGCCGAGACCCATCCCGCCCCCTGGCATCCGTGAGGACCTTGCCTACAGACTTGGCCAGCTTTCGATTTGAGATGCGGCCACAGACGCCCCCGTTCTCCGTAGCCCACAGCTGGGGAGCAGTTGACCTCTGAGGAATGCGTGTCCAGGAAATGATGGAGAGAGACAGCCGACTGCGCTCAGGTGAGTCGGGAAAGGTGCGGGGCATATGCGTGGACACTAGTCTTGAAGGGCGTCGTTGGGGTGCTTCCCCGGGCCCTCACACCATTAGCACGATTAGCGCTGCGTATTGTGACGATAGGTTTAGGTGGCTGTGTCCCCAAGGCTGTGACTCCCAGAAAACAGTGACTGGCACACAGTAGGCACTCAAGGGGACTTTGATCAATGAATTCGTGACAACGATGAGGCAGTAAGTAGGTGGAAGCGGGCAAAGGGTCCCGGCGTCTTCAGTTCGTCAGGTTTTCGTCGACGATCTTTTTCGATAGATTTCCAGCAACGTGGTGAGGCCTTGTAAGGGAGCTGCTTCTAGGATGCGGATCGGATGGGGCGCGACTATGATTTCTCTCCATGGTTGGGCAAGTCGCTTAGCCTCTCGGGTTCTCGCCATCTGGAGGGCGCGGCACGGGCTTCACGGCCAGCAGGCATGGGATGCAGGGAGGCAAATCCTAGTCCTAGCGCCGCTGCCGCGTGCTTTATGGGGAGACTCTCCCTCTGCCTGAGCATCTCTGCTCACGTCGCACGCCGCCTGCTGGAAGCGGCCCTCCTTGCTCTTTTTAGCTTTGTACCTGCCTTCTTTACACTCTGCCAGGACAGGAGGAAAGAGGTGTTGCTCTCCGGAAGCCAAGAGCGGCTTCTGAAATCGTAGGTAAGACCCCACGTGTCCCAGGACGCCCGGTCCAGGGCTGTGTGGGCGTATATACATACACCTGTGTTTGAACCCGCAGCCATTGCTGGGGCAGAGAACTGCCTCTTCACTAAAAGGAAATTAGAAACACACGCGGAGGTATCCCTACACCACACAAGGTTAACTCAGAGAAAAAGGGGCAGAAGCAGAGCGCAGCTCTGCCTCGTGGGGTATTGACTTTGAGCTGGTTATTGAGAAATAAAAGACTCAGCAAGAGCCTTTGGCCCGACCCCACTTCTTGCCCAAGAGGGTGCGAGAGAAAACCTTGCTTCAGGCAGGAAATCTTAAGGTGACGCCTTAGCCTAATTTTTATTAAGTTCAGTAAACAGGGCCTCAGGCAGGTGCCCGTTAGGGAGATTCTCCTGTCTCATTGTTTCCCGGTTGCCCAGCAAGAATTTGCCAACCAGGTGTGTTCTGTTCTTCCTCAACTACCTGTCAATCACACATTCTCACTGCTGAAATCTAAGACCCCGCCCCCACGTCCCCTTTTTCCCTTTGTCCAAAATGTCCTATATATCCAATGTTGCCTCACTGTCTTTGGAATTTCCCGCCCCCACACCCCTTTTTTCCCTTTATCCAAAATGTCATATATACTCAATGTTGCCTCACACTGTCTTTGGAATTTTCATGCTTATGTGAATTCCCCATGCGCCTATATTAACATTTTATTTTCTTCTCCTGTTGGTCTATGTTAATTTGATTATTAGCCCAGCTAGAAGAACTTAGAGGCTGGGAGGGAAAATATCATTATTATTTTTCAGCCCCCACAGCACCTACTTCACACGTTATGCCCCCTTTTATTTGCTAGTGAGTTTCACGAGAAGCTCATTTCGATTTAACGTAATTCATCAAGGCTGCAGCACCATACCATTAGGTACTTCTAGAACATTCTGACTCTTATACTCGGTTGAAAATTATTCTACATATGGGGACTAAAATTAAACACACGCATGCACATTCAGCTCGCCGTTCTCAGGCACTGAGGGTTTCTCGCTGGTTTCATTGAGAACACTGCCTTTTTTCTTTATATCTGCTCTTTTCAATATATTTTCTGATGCAAGCATCCCTCCCAGACACCCTGAAAAAAGTGGGGGAAAGGACTGTAATAAATGGTAGCACGGGAAATACAAGGTGATTCCGCAGTGCCATCTAGAGTCCCGGGCGGTCATGACAATCCGTAATAAGCAAAACATGCTTTTTACTGTCCCAGGGATCTATCTGGAAAGCTTCAAGGGAGGAAATGCCTTTTACTTCTCCCATCCCATGCGTTTAACCCCAAGTTAATTAGACCCACGGCAGGCTGATAGCCTTCTCCTTTGTAGCAACTTATTGTTTGCCAGAAAGACCTGTACCTTCAAGCATGAGACCATCGCGACCTCAGTGAAGGCATCTGGGTGCTGCTGGGCTGAGGTTTCCCGATGTGAAATGCAGCCCTAGACATCAATTTCTGGTGATACATCCTAGGAAGGCTATTTAAAAACATTACATCAGGTAAGATGTTATCAAACACAGGAAAATAATCAAGCGGACATCTAAGCAAATGCTTCTTTGAAAAGAAAAAAATCTGTTTTCAGTGCCAAGTGAACTGTGCCAAGAGCAAAGGAAGGAACTACAAAGCATCTGTTGTTTTTGCCGCGTGCTTGCCCTTTTCCCTTAAAATTCACTTTTAAACACACCGTGGTGTGTCTGCCTTTTATGAATATCTCCCTTTTGCAGAGGGTGGCGGGAGCTCTCAGGGGTCCCTGTCGCCTCTGAATTAATGCCATCGAGAAGCGGTAAAAGGGAGACACGTTGGCAAGATATGATCATGGGTTAAATGATGCCATTTCAGGGTCAGCTCTACAGAAAGCACTTAGGAAGAATCTGACAAGTGAATGAAAACTAAGGCATGAGCAGCGGTTTCGGCCCTGCGCCCGGCCGACTCCGAGGCTCTGCTGCCCCCTGCTGGCCGCGCGGGGCACTGCGGCTGAAGCGGTGATCTTTTGGGGTTTCTCTCCCCAAGAGAGCCGCTCTCTCGCTGTAGGTCACAGCTTACCTCCAGCCTCGCAGACCTGCCCCGTCTCTTGGTAGTCTCTAGCAGCAGACGTGCCAAACACTGCCAGGAACGCCGGGAAACGCATTCTGAACACAAGTGCTATGTTGCATGTTGAATGCAGGCCGGTGCTTTATTTAAACTAATTGGTAAATTTAAACAATATACACACGAGAGCGAGACAGAGCTAGAAGAGACAACTGGCGTAAATTCGACGTAACTATTCAAATCGTTGCTTTACGATTAAATTGCAATAAATCAATGCTCCCTTTTGCATTTTGACGCTAGGCTGGCACGTGGCTAAAACCCAAGGAATGCACACACACACACACGCTTCCACGTGTGAGCACGGGCACAGGCCACCGTCCGCAGCGGAGGCTACTTCCCTCCGTTTCCAATGCCAAAGGTGCTGAGAATGCATTGGACGCAGTATTTCTCATTTATTTTTTTTTCAAGTTGACTTGGAGTTTGATTTCTCCCTAGAGGCCGAGGCTGACTGCTACCTTTAGGTCCAGATGAAATTTCCGCCGTGCATTTAGCTAATTTGGGTTGTGAAAAGTACACGACCGGGAAGTCGATTGGGAGACCAGATACCCGGAGAGAGGATGCGGGGTGAGGCGGGAGAAAGTCATCCGCGCTGCCTGGAGCGACTGCACGGACTTGGGAGGGGGGCGAGAAGCCGGGGTGCTGCATGCTGGGAGCAGAGTTCTCAGCCCCTTTGGGAGGGGGGGGGTGTTGCTTGATCTCACTGCCTCAGAAACGGAAAGAACCTCTCTGTGAAGAGCATGGACGCCTCAGAGCCTCAGGACCCGCTGGGTTTGAAGCTCATTTGAAGCTCGGTAGACTAATGACGGGGGAGGGGGTGACAGCCACTCCCGCGGCTTCCTGAGCGGCTCACAGCTGCGCTATGGGGACAAAAGGCTATATCGGAACACAGATATTTTGATGCTGTGACGCATCCTGTGGGGCGAGCTGAGAGCTAACCCTGAAGGGCTCACAGACACAACACTGTTTTTCTCTGCAAAAGAGACGCTGGAGGTAAGGGCTCCTCTGGGAAATAACGCTTTAAACGCTTGTGAATTCCCAGGGGTTCAATCCCCCCGGTTTCCAGCAGCGCTCAGCACAGTCCAACAAGGCGCTGGGAGGCCTCGCGTCTCCGTTTTGTTTGTTTACCTCGGTTTGTGGCTCCCCGGATTTCTGGCCGATGCATATTTATATGGGAACAGAATATATACCCCTTCCTTGTCATCCTAATGCAGTAAATAAAATAGAGCCGAAAGATCACAGAGTTCCAAAACGAATGGCATAAAGATAAGTTACAAGAATTATATGTCTTCTGCGTAAGAGGAGGAGGAAAGGTCCCGTGGGACTGAGCTGACAAGACGCAGGGACACTCGGGGACACTCGCGGTCATTAGCAAGGACGGAAGGATGTGGCTGAGACGCAGCGGACCGAATCGGGGACGTGACGGTCGCGCCGAGCTTTCTTCCAGCTGAAGGGTTAAGGAGGAAATTCCGGGGCAGGACTCGGTCGCGTGGTTAATTAAGCGTCAGCGGGCGGCACCCTGCGCAGTGGGCGCAGTGACCCGGGTGGGTTTGCGGGCTCGCGGAGGGTCCTCGCCCTCGCCTGCAAAGGGGCAGCGAGCGGTATGAACGCGACTGTGGGAGGCCACGGTGCTCTGGCTGCAGGGCGCCCCTCGACGCTGGCTGACAGTCCAGAACCTCAGGCTGCGTCCTTCCTTTACGTCCCCAAAGTTGCTGCCTAACGCGAACATCGGGATGAGACAACTCCCCATCGCCCCTCCTCCCGGACCCCCCCGGCTGAAGGTGGCACAGGGCAGGCGGCGGGTCGCAGGGGGCACCGCTCGGGCACCGTTCAAAGTGCAGGCTCCGCCACCAGCCCCAAGGCAGCGGGCGCTGACCGCGACCTCACTGCCGAGTGACCGTGGGCGAGTCACGTGTCCTGGTGCTTTAGTCTCTGGCAGGTGGGTGTTGACGGCGCCCCTCATGGGGGGGTCCTGGAGGCCAGCTGAGCCAGGACGCAGAAAGCGTCGAACAGCGCAGTTACTTCGAGTATTTCTGTAAGGTACGTTTGTCGCTCATCTGCCGAGTGCCAGATGCGGACGAACCCGCTCTCGCTCCTGGCGACAGTCGGGGACAGCTCGTACCCACTCGCCGCTGGGCGGTTGAGGACGCCGAGGCCGAGGGCAGGTACAGCGCTCCGAGTTGGGTCACACAGAGCCAAGGACAGGGTCCCCGTGCAGACTGAGCACCGGAAGCGGAATGCGCTTTGTCATGTCGTCCCCAGCGCACCACGAGAGAAAAAGCGACCGAGCTGTTGAAAGCATGAAAATTAAATAGCTTTAAGAGATGTATAAGAAGTGGGAAAAAATGTCTCCCAACGGGGGAGAGACGACACTGCCGTTTAATTACTGGAAAACGGGCGGCGGGGGGGGGAGGAGCCCTGGGCGGAGCGGGGATCTCGGGTCAGTCCCCGCAGGTGGGGACAGGCGCGGTCGGGAAGGAGGGAGTCGCTGGCCTGTCCTTGGGCTGGTTTCGGGGGTGCGCGCAGGGGCACGTGAGAGAAAAGCTGTAAATGTTGCTCAGACGTCATTGGAGAGATTGGAACGCCAGGCTGGTCGCGGTCACGTCTCAGCCACCGGTGCTTCTGGGGCGACGGAAGGGCGAGCTCGGGGCTACGTCGGAGCTGACGGGTCCCCAGAACAGCACGGTGGCGAGAAGCTCGTGGTTTGTGCCACCGGAGCGGGGGAGGACTGGTCCCCAGGCCTTGGGACCTCTCTCTCCTACGTCCCCGACCTCCTGTGGGGTGCAGGCACACCCTCACTCCCTTGAGAGCGGGGTGATGTGGGGGGACAGCATCCCTTCTTCGTTTCCAAGCGAACGTCCAGGAACAGTGACCAGACCCGCCCTGGCCACCTGCTGGCCTGTGACATGGGGAAAGTTGTCTAGCTCCTCGGAGCGTCTCCCTTTCTCGTTGGTAAAAGAAAAATAGAACCACAGCTAACGTGCCAGGGAACGGGCTGTCCCGTGAGAACAGGGCCGACGACGCGCCGCGTCCCTGGGCTCGGCCAATTCTCTCCGTGGGCTCCAGGCAGCATCGGTCACGTCCCCTGTCCTGCTCCTTGTGGCTTTTGTAGGAAAAGCTGTAGGAGCTGCAGAGGGGTGGGGAAGGGTGGCCGTCCCCAAGCTCGCTCTAAAAGGCACTTTACAGGCCCCGGGAAGAAGCCGCGAGAAAGCTGGGCCGGCGGGGAGCTCAGCGTGCACTGTCCTCTGTCGCGGTCCTTATTCCAGGGTCGCTTTTCCCTCTTCTCACGGGAAGCAGTGCGGGGCGCCAACTACGCCTCCGAACAACCCTAAAAGCGTCCGCAGACTTACCGCGGTCCCCCAGTTGCTGGCCGGGGTCTCCAGCTGTTAGACTGTGAACAGAGGGACGGAGAAAGCCGGTCGTGGTTCCAAACACCAAGCACTTCCAGACTGCGAGGTCGCTCCTTTCCCCACAGTATTTTAATGATATTTAATTGATCAGAATTATAAAATGTGGAATTAAAGAATGCGTGAAGAAAATGACAACCGACGATACCCAAATTTCCAGGAGTAACAAAGTTTTTTCATATCAGTTTTTTTTTTCCTGACAAGTATGTCGTGTGTGCGTTACACACACGTTCACTATTAGACATTCCTGTAGATGGATCGTGTTCACCGTTTATTACTTAATATTGCATAGCTGGTATTTCCCACATTATGAATGTATGTGAAACCATTATCCAATAATTGGACCTATGGATTCTTTCCAATTTTCCCATTATAATAAAGGCATAACGAATGAAATTTTACAGTCATATTTGTCCACATTTCTGGTTATTTGCCTAGGTTGCATTCCCAGAGATAGAAATACCAGCATAAATATTAAGAACATGTAAATGATTTTGATACGTATAGCCAAAACATCTTAATAAATGAATTTGGACTCTCATAAACAGTATATAAAATCACTAACATTGTACTTTATCAGTTTTCATTATATTTTTAACCTTTGCTAATTTAATTTGGCTAAAAATGACTTGTGGGGAATGATGAGCTGTTGAGTTTGGATTCTCTGTCCTCCCAGATGGAGAAGATTAATGCAGAGTTGGGAACGTATCTCCAGGGCCTGGAAGAAAGTTCCACACTAGAGAAATTGACCTTGAGGTTAGCAGGGGACACAGGACAGGTGAGACCAGGCGCTGCCACGCGGCACACCCAGACTGTGCGCTCAGCTCTGTTCCTTAATTCCATTAAAGCTGAACAAGGAGTGACAGGAAATATCAAGAAGAGAGAAAAATAATATAAATGGTAATGACCGTGAGGCCAAGAACCGAACATTTATGTTTTGATTTAACATAATTATTCGATATGGTTTTTTTTTAATCAAGTGACCAAAATTCGTGACCCATAACCTACAACTAGGTTATTCTTGTAGAACTAGAATCTCTATTAAGTGTTCTTAAAGACAAATTAAATATCATTAATTGAAACTATAATAGTCCCTGGGTTCTATTATCTAAAAGTCCTCATGAGACCTCAAGTCGTGGGAAAGATGGCATCAATCAGTAAAGGGTGATCTGCATTTTCCTAGAGATAAAAATCGAGATGACAAGGGAAAATGAAATCCAGTGCAGATGACAAAAATGAGTAGAGTCCACTCTGTGTGACCGATGCTAGAAAGAGCATGGTTACGAATGGACCTTTCTTTTAAGTGGACAAAACAGGAAACTATTTACTTACTAAACTATTTTCTATGCTCGGCAAGCTCTTCTTGAAATAGTTTAAGAAAACATTTTTTTTAGATTATAGTTATATCAGCTACCTTAAGGAAAACAAATCCGGAAGGCGTAATATAATTATCAGTCACTCATCCTATTAATCAACCTACAAATCCTTCCTGAGGCAACGTTTTGCATTCCTCACTTTCCTGAAAGGTGGCGGATGAGAGAGAAGGTGCGGAATTCACAGATGGAATTTTCAACTGGTCGAGCTCCAGCTGTCCTAATGCAGATAAACGGAAAGTCAGGTCGCCCAACTCCGGTGACCAAAATTCGTGACCCATAACCTACAACAATCAAGGCCGAGGAACTGTCCTGTACGCTGGACTCTCTGCTAAGCACGCAGTAATCTGGCGACAAATTGCCTAGATTATCTGGTCCTTTCTCTCACTCTGAGCGTACTCCGCAAGGAGAGGCAGTGACGACGGAGATTATCTGTAAAGGATGAAAACAAGATCATTTGGATCTAGAAGATCACGTGCCATCAATTCCACTCCCTCGTGGACGAATTGATTTTCAGTTACGGGCTTACGACAGAGAGAAGGACTAACCGAGGCTTAGCCCGCTGTCCCTGAAGAGTGACAGCGGTGGCCGCTGCTCCTTGGAGACGGTGGGCAGGTTCTTCTCAGATGTGAAAATGAGAAGAAAAGCTTTGTTTCTGTCCCCTGCTTCAAAGGGCTTCCTTGTCACATTCGCCCTAGGGCGAATAAGAAGCCACTGGCAAGCCTCGTGCAACAGAGCATTCGACTCGAGATTTCGTTTCTGACAAATCTCTTAGGCTTAAGTATTGAAAACTGCAATTGATTGATTAACAGTAAAACTGTCAAGAGATGTAAAATCGTATACAGGAGAGTGCTTTATTGACGGGAAAACCCTACGGGCAAAGCCACGGTAGATGCAGACTTCAGCGGGGAACAGATGCCACAAAGAATATGGAGCCACAGCCACCTGCTCCATCCTCGTCCTCTCTCCCAACAGGTACGTCAACCCCCCACCCCGTGTCTCTTTGGATCCCGCGAGGATGAGCGGAGGGTGGCTTCACAACCAAATGAAGAGGAATGTTCCTTGTTTCCCCGTAGGTCCTCTCGGTGTGAAGTAAAAACTCAAAGCCCGATCGTCTGAGAGAAAATGTCCCCAGTGATTCTCTGTGGAGGAAGAGGGAGCGCTCCTCACATGTCTCAGAAGGAGTTGCAGAAGGAGACTCTCCTCCCCAAATGTGCTGTTCATCTGCCAATATTAAAGGTCCCAGGTCCTCGAACTAGATTGATTTCATATATACGTTTTATATTTCCATTAAAAAAAATGATTATTAAAGTAGCCAAACTGAAGAGATTCGCACCAGCCAAAACTGGTGAATCTGAACATCAATAAGTGTAAGCCACGGTGGATTTATTATAACAGCTATGTTTCAGTCTCTTCGTCCACACAAATATTAAAATACGTGAATAAATAAACTTTGTGTTCACCTTGTCGGGATACTAGGAAACCTACTTATTAGTTTGAAAACTAGTAAAAAAAAAAAAAAAAAAAACCGAAAACTAAAAGCTAAAAAAAATGTCAAACTTTTAGCTCGTCTTTCTTTTACGAGCTTTATCACAGCATAAACCAATGTGATGAAACGTATTTCTTGATAGAAGTGTCTCAGCTAATTAATGAAAAATGAATAAATGAATAATTAGCTTATCACCATTTTATGACACTGAATGAAACTGTAGGCCAAGGTTATAAACACCCTTATTAACATTTTTCATCACAAAAGAAAGACAACTATTCATGTTTCCTCATGTAAGGAGGCAGGCAATTCTCTCGAAGGATTATTCTTACCAAAATTTGATTTCAAATTAAGCCTTTAGATCTCTCTACCAATTCACAGGAAATTCAGGGAGAGATGACAAATTAAAGGATACCACAAGAATGCAATTAACAATTTCCACACAAGAGGCCTCACAAAAGGACAGAAGACCCAATTTTATCAACAAATAAAATTGCAAAAAAAAAAGTCGGCGGTGCACGTAGGTTTAAAGAGACTTAAGGGTCACATCCGCTAATGACAATCTTTGAACATTATTTTCATGCAGATTCCAAAAATAAATTAAAATATTATGAGATAATCGAATTTATTTTGATTGTCGTAAGCGAGATAATGGTACTATTACATTCTCTCGGAGCCCTTACTCTCTAGAGGTACACGATCAAATATTTATGGATGAAATAAATTGATGTCTCACCTTTGCATCAAAGTAATCTTGGAGATGGAGAGACTATGTGTGTGTGTCTGTGTGCGCGCACGCGCATGCGTGGTTCTGTGTAGATAAAACAAGATTAATCATGAGTTGACAATTTTTATTGAAGCTGTGTGGCGAGTATGCAGCACCTACCTTTCTGGTTTTGTGTATTTGAAAATGTCTGTCATTAGAAACACTACAGATGGTTGTTCCTATCTCTCAGGAGAATCCTCTGCGTACCCACCTGGCTGTCCTCTGCCGAGAATGTCCCTCCTGTCTCTGTCCCTTCTGTGGAGCTCACACCCAGCAGTACGTCTCCTCCCCCATACCCAGGGAGTACTAATTGTTCATGCCTTTAATTTGCCTAGCGATTTGTGTTCTCCTTGGTTATTACGACTTTGCCTCCTCGCTTCTGACTTTTTAGTCCTCCAAGTGCCCCATCTGACCCCAAGCCCTGGGAGAGCATCGCTGGTTGTGCGTTCCAGATCCAAGTGTGCAGAGCTGCTCATGGTCCTCCAGTCCCGGGCACTGTTTCTTCCCACCCTCGCAGGCACCCACACGCACCCCTGAGAATACTAGGATGTCCTGTGGTGTCCCGCCAAGGGTCTTCTGGCTCCGAAACGACACCTGGTCTTTAGTGTTAAAGGAGCGACTTATGACAGATTACGTGCCTCTGTCCTGAGCTGCAGTCTGAGGGACTTCAAGTCCCCAGGAGCTTTTCCGGGTGCAGAGCGCGACCCACACCGCTCCCCGTATTTCGCCAGCAGCCCCCGTGAAGCAGTCTGCCTTCTTGGCAGGTGTTGGTGTGTCTGGAGTTGGTCTGAAATGTTTGTGGACAGTGGTCCCTGAGTTCCGATGTGTGTGTGACCAGACTTCTGTGCCTGCAAGTTGTAACCGAGATAAATATTAGACGCTGCATGATTCTCATGATGTAGAGACTCACACTCCCATTCTCGGGGAGTTTTTGTTGTGTTTTGTTTTGTTTTTGAGCCTCATATTAAGTTTGGCTCAGGGGTGGAGCTGAGTTAGAAGGCTTGGGTGCAGAATTCATGTCATGTAAGCCTACTGAAAACCGGCGTCTGGAGGCAGATGGCACAGCTCCTGAGGTAAGCAGACCTGTCCTCATCCTCCTGTTTATTACGTCTCTGTGATTTAAATCTTGAAGCACAGGCTGATGGAAATTACAGTGCTCTGTGGAGTGATAATACATGCATAATGCTGGATCATTTTTTAATTTAGCTGCTGATAAATGCATACACGTTAATATAGGATATAGTTTCTTACTGATTATAAACCAACAAACATGTGCTAAATGGGTATTGGAAAACAGATATATGAGTACATAATCCAATAAACTGATCAAGTAAATAAATTAAAATTATAAACATTTCTGCATGTCAATGATACAGTTCTAACTTCATTATAAAAGTAACAGCTATATGGAGATAGAATTTACACACGATAAAGTTCACTTTTTAAAGCTTACAATGCCTTGGGGGGCGGGAAGGGCGGGTCAGCAAGTTCACACAGTTGTGCAGCCCTGATGACACTGTCCAGCTTCTGGACACTCCCGTACCCACGTGTCCGGTACCCACCAGGCATCACGCCCCGCTTCCCCTCCTCCCATCCCAGCAACCACTAATCCAGGCTCTGTTTCTGCGGAAAGGCTCACTCTGAGCATTGCACATAAACGGAATCGCACAGCGTCTGTCCTGTTTCTGCGGCGTGGGTCAGTGTTCCTTCCACGTTTGTAGGCAGGTGACATTCCGTTATAGACGTACCGCATTTTATACATCCGCTCATCAGCTGACACGTTCGCGTTGACTCCTCTTTCTGACTATCATGTGGACAGGCTGCTCTGTCCTCCTGTGCACTGTTGGAGGGTTCTGTTTCGCCACAGCCTCTCCAGGGCTTGGTACAGTTCATCTTTTTTATACAGCCATTCTAGTGCACGTGGAATGATATCTCATCGTCATTCCGATCTGCGTTTTTTAGTGACTAAATATGTTAAGCTTCTTTTCATGTGCTTAACGGTCATTTGTGTATCATCTTTGGCATAACATCTATTTAAATCCTTGGTTTATTTCTAAATAGATTATTTTCTATTGTTGAATTATGAGAATTCTGGATATATTCTGGATAAATGTCCCACATCAGGTGTTGGAAATAGCAATAGAGCCTGCATGGCTGCCTGGAGAAATAATCTCATGCCTGAGACTCTAAGAGGAATGTTTTTGGAGAATCAAAATAATAATGGGAGTAACTCGAATGGCATAAATGGCTGTCTTCTTATATGTTTATTTTTTCTAAGTCTTATTTATAAGCATTACATAATACTTTTAAAATTGAAGGTAAATATTTTAAAAACTTTTTGATGTATGGATCTAGATTCATTTTACCCGCCAGGGTGCTCAAATCTCAAAATGTCAGTAGTTTAACAAAATAACAATGTATTTGTCACTCATGCAAAGTCAGCCAGCCATCCTCCATCACATGGTTTAGGCATGTGGCACCTGCAGCCTCCTGTATCTCTGTGGGTGAGGGAGAGGGTGATGGAGGGCCCCTGGTCTTCACCACCTTGGACTTACCCAGTCCGTGGGCAACAGGTATTTACAGGTTCCTTACAAGGACCTGGAAAAAATGGAACATCTGGACCTTTGGTGAGCATTTACGATCTCCCACAATAGGTAACTGGTTACTTTAAAAGTACATAGTGTAAGGAAAAATAATGGTATCTTACTATTAAAAAAAAAGTCCTCTCTCCTTACTTGAAGAAAATATCCTTAAAGCTTTTCATTATGAAAACAAAATTTTCCCATTTTATACATTAGCAGTTGGCTGACGGATTTGTTTTTCATAGTTAACTGTTAAAAGAGTAAAAACAAATTGCATGTGACACTAATAACTTTCTTCGCTTCGATTTTTCACCCATCCTAAAAACGTTTAAGGAGTACTTAGCAAAAAATATGTAAATAACACGAAAGATCTCGATGACAAAAAATAAAATAAAAATAAAAATAAAAAATGCACTTCTTATTTTATATTCGGCGGTCTATCGTTTTTCAAAATCTATTAGAAGAAGAATTAAATAGTTTAATTGATACCAAGGACATGATGCTTATTAGATTTAAGTGCTCTTTTATATATTATTATTACAAATATGGAGAAAAGTAATATATAGCTGAGGCATTCACTCAATGACGCAGTTATCAATACTGTAAAATGTGACCCGCCTCCAGAAAACCATCTCTCGCCACATTAGAAAACAAGGCCAAGTTTTCTCTTTTATCTCTACTTCCTCCCTCTCGACACACCTTCATTAGATCCTGGGTTGAATAGTTTAGTAAAATAAGAAATTACCAAATAAGTGGTCTGATATTATTTTACAGTGGGAAGAGAAAAATAGTGAGTGGTCTAGTGACATCTCTGACATAGAAGATGCTTTGGGGATTGATGCAAACATGCTCTGTGGAGAAAATAAATGGACACTAAGTTTTCCATTCGTCCAATGACGAATTCTCCAGGTGTGAACCTACATCTCATCGTCGGATAAAAAGGCAAGAACACGTTGACAAGAGGAAGAGTGAAAACTTTAAGATGAATACATGAAAATATATGGATATACTACACATTTTAACTAAATTAAGAACGAGGAAAAAATTAGACTGCTTTGCAAAATCTATTAAAAAAAATCTCTAAGCACTGAGCCGTGCCTAAGTAGGTAGATACGCTTTTCCTGAACATAATAATGAAGAGGAGGCCACTTCTTCGTCTGCAGTTTTTCTTTAAGGTATGATAATGGAGAGGAAATAATAGAATTTAACAAGAATATGAATTTAAATCCACATTTTTTTAATACTTCTAATGTAATTAGCTTTAAAACTAACTTTTTCTTACAGATCATCATATGTAAATTCCCATATTATTGGTTACGATGCAATAATGCGAAGATGTTCTTTAGCAACATAAGGCAAAACAATTGGCTTCAAACACGTTCGTTTGCAGGCTATTTGGTTGTTCTTCCCAAGCCTATATCCATTTTCCTTTATTAAGTTAATAATGATTTTGCTTTGAGGCAACAAGTAAGTGTCCTGCTCAAATTGCTGCTTCGTCCTCTAGATCCAATTTGATCCTGTAAGAGTGAATCTCAGCATTTTTCTGAAGCATCTAGGTGAAGGCAAACTCTTTCGAGCAGACTTGACCTTTTGACTGTGGAGCTTAAAAGAAGAACAGGTAACCTCTGCATCCCTGGGTCCAGCTGTGCCTGGAGCCAGCCCCTTTGTCATCTGACCAAATAGTGTGATTTTACATCAGCCAGCCTGAACTGACATTCTACCATTCACGACTCCATTTAAGTGATTCGTTTAAAGGTTACACATTTGGTGCAATGAAGCCGCCATTGTTTGATGTGATTTTATTATGTTTCTGAGGGAACTGACTTCAGGAGCAGTGTTTGAAACAGGTAAAATAAATTTAATTATTTTATTAGCACATCTCATTTCCGATCCCAAATACTATTATACGGGTTGACCACCAAGTACTTTTTGCTCTGGATGATAATAAACAGTTCTCTCTCTCTCCCTTACCCTCTCTCTCTCTCTCTTTCTCACACACACACACACACACACACACACACACACACACACATACACACGCGATATAAGTTTACTACCACTTAGCATAGTCATACAAATGCATTCCGCTTGCCAAAGATAATTTCGGAGGTGTTCTAATATGCCCGAATAACTGTAGCAGTAGTGTGAATAGCATCCTTAAATAGCAATTTCGTATGTGGAAGGTAACAATTATTTTAACAAATAATTTATCTTTAATTAAAAATCTGCTTACTTTTTTTAATAAGCGGAGGAAACAGAATATCAGTTCATTGGGAATTTATTAGTTCTTTCTGGATTAAAAGATTTGGCCTTTTAAGGAAATTTTCAGGTTTCCCTAAATGATTAGGAAAAATAGGCTGCAAATAAAGGTCGGAAGTCAGAGTTTTTCAAGAAGAAAAGTAAAGACTGAATAAAAATGTTGCTGCTGCTGGCAAATGACATTATTTTTTATTATTTTATATGTTGAGTACTTATAAAGATCCACTGGAAAACAAAATAAGCCTCTACTCATTGCTAAAAGGTAACTTATAGAATACAGCCATGATGTGATAATTGCCATTGTTATAATTCAATCAAAAGTTATCCCCAAAATTTAACCAAGGGATAATGAGAGAGAAAATAAAAATAATCTCAGGATCAATATACGTATGCAAGGTATACAACCATTCAGAGAAATGAGTTTTCCAATTGGCCATGTTAAAAACAGTGACGGTTTTTAAGAATTTTGTTTCAAACGTGAAACATTCTTTCACTTCAAATATTCACATACATTAATAAAAATAGAAATATGTCTATGTAAATAGGTCAATTGTATTAACCATCATGTTCAGCTTGTGAATGTCAACTGGGGATGATCTCCCACAAATTGATCAACTTCAGTTATCGGGTTCCTATTTCCTATGGTGCCCACTTTATTTGAATGTTTAAAGGAACTTTAAGATATGTCTAACGTCATTAAAGCATTAAGTATATTTTAGTATTTTATAATTTCATTATGTGTTAGACGTCTAATCTAAAAAAATGGGATGGAGCTCTATTACAAAAGCGAAGAACACAGATAACGAATACTAGAAGCTACGAAGACATCTACTGAGATGCTGTTATTTTATGAATGAGGAGACAGATCCAGAGAAAGGGAAGAAACCAGCATGACACGACTCAGTACTGGAAGGAACAATCGGAGCCCCGTCTTTTCTTCCTCCTCCATACAGAGCTTTTGTCATTTACATAAAACAACATGACGTGGACGCTAAATCGCATAACAAATAGAAGCGATCTGTATGGTTCTACACACCTAACTCAGAGTGAAGGTCCATAAAATGGAAAGTAAACCCTATTGCTTTAAGGATAAAAGTAACAACCAGGACTGAACATGGCAGTAAATCAGGCCTGCCTTGTGTACGTAACTATTTACGAATGAAAACAGGCATTACCGCAACACTAATATAACTGTAATCATTTATCTATTTAAAAAAAACGCACGTTTCATACATCATAGAAAACCTTCCACAGTAAAGTAGAAGTGATGTTTTCAGACAAATGTTAGGGAAATATACTACCTTCTATAGTTAACTACCATAGAACACTCTAGAAAGTGCTGCCCAGGCAACACACCTACAAACACGGGAGTCCCTGATACAATAAACCTGCTGGTGTGAGCGGCCACTGGGGAACCTAATCCCTCGTGTGGCTTGTGGTTTCCCGTGAGGAAGGTGGTCACACCAATACGTGAAGGCTAAATGAGGTGGAAACAGTCTTTCTTGAAACGAAACATTCAATGAAAAATACGCATGACAAATTAACTGTTCAGACACCCTCACTACTTAAAATTCACGTGCGTGCTGTTCAATAGAGAGCCATTGTATGTGGAAACCAGAACGAAAGTTTTAATTCAAATTCCAATTTTAAAACAGCAACAACAACAAAACTACCACTTCACAACTCGATTATAAGTGAATTGACCTTGTATACATTTTGCCCAGAACCTGGAGTTACACATAATGGCATTATAGATGTGGCCAATTTTCAAGAAAAAAAAGACATGCTCTGGGAGAAAATGAAGCCATTCTGGATGGGATTTAAAAAAAAAAAAAAAGTAAACAAAACAAAAGCAAAAATAAGTAAGCGCACGAAATGCAAATAAAACTTCAAAATGAGGGCAACGAAGCTATGTTCTAGAAAGAGCCATCAGGAAGAACCGACGGGAGCAGAGCGGGGGTAGCGGACGTGGAAGGCGGGTACGCTCTGGATGAAGTTAGAGTCCCGCAGGCAAGGTGGTCCTCCGTTTTCTCAACAGAGAAGTGACAAATGCCCGTCAAATTATGGAAGGCGATGTTTTACTTTTTGTGCAGAGACGTTCGACGTGGGGGAGAATGGGACGAGGCCCCTGCACTCATGGCGGGTGAAGACTAGACCGTTGCATAAGCTTCCTCGTGTTGAGTTTCCACTTTGAGGGGCCAGAAGCTTGCTGTGACAAGGTTCTGCCCCTTACCGTCAGGCCCAGCATGTGTGTCCGGTCTCAAATGTGTCCCTTCGGTACAATGAGATCCTTTTCCTCCATGTACTATGCTCCAGCAGTGAAGTTTATCTGTAGAATCCTTTTTCATTGTCCCAAGTGCAATTTCCAAATTCAAATAAGGGAACATGAGATTAATCCGGAGGGAATATTGGGCGGGTCACAGAATGGCCACGTGTCCTGGGCTGCCCTCCCTACAACAGGGGACATGGAGTACAGTGTCTTTGGAACAGCGTTCTCCCAAATTGTTTCCAAGCCTGGAACATTGACCAAGTTGCATCTGCACAGAGTGACAGTCCTCAGGGTGGCCTGGTCAGATCACTGCACTGGGGACACAGTCACTCAGGACGCTCCTTCCAGCTGCTGCTCCAGGTAGTGGGACTTCCCGCAGCAGCACAGGGCAAGGGCAACAGAGCGGGCAGGAGGCTCACGAGCCACGTCCAAGGGCAGCTGCGCATCTCCGAAACAGATTCCCTGTCCAGCCTCACAACCAGCTCGCTGAAATTCATAGATACGCCGCACAGCAAAACGCAAGCTATTTAGGAAACTTTAATTACTTACTCAAAGTAACAAAATGTTTATGAGAAAAAAGAACATCTAGCAAAGTCCATAAAGTAAACTACTTGACAAATTAACTAGTGCTTAATAATAAGAAATTCCGATCAATTGCCAAAAGCACCACCAATTACTTATGGAATAAATAGATTTTTTTTTTTTTCCCATTTCTGCTGTGACTCTCAGTGACAAATTTTTGGCCCGTTACTCTTCATTTTTTCCTTGGCGTATACACAATGAGTAGTAGCACATAACATTAATAATCTTGGAAATGGACTTCCGAATGTGACTTTCTATTTTAATACAGGCCTGGTAATGAGCTCTGTGGTAGAAAGATCCGTGGTCAAGCACTTCAACCAAACTCTTTTTCTTCCCAAATGTTAAATTTAATAAATAAGGACCCAATACTAGAAAACAAACAGCACAGGCAGCGCTTATTCAACGAGGCCAGGCGTTACGCGTATTTTAGGGGACTGAACTACTGCTTCTTGGGGTTCGGAGCCTGCTGCCTACGGAACGCTGGAATCACCACATGTGAGCAGAGAATCAGTTTTCCAAACAACGTTAACGTCCCCGAATCTGTAAGACCTGATGTAGAAGATTTTATTTGTGGAATGTGTGGAGCCTTTTTAAATATAGAACCTAATGAAATAGGAAGTAACCAAGCCCACAACGAATTCGGGACTTCAGAATTTAGTCCTCATATCGATTTGATATCAATATATAAACTCACTTATTAAAATAAAGTTAACTCGAAGACTGTGCTAAGAAATGAAATACTGTAATATTTTAAACACAGAAGATTGAACCCTTTCCTCCCCTCAAAGTAGGGTAAGACAGCACCAGGAAAAACCTTTGTCTTCCGCAGACAGAATTATGAAATCAGATCAAACGGAGCATGCGTAATAGAGGGTATAAGGTTCAGTGGGGTTTTATGAATAAATATTTGCATAGCTGATAGCAGCAATCTAATTCAAAAATCACAGATTTTAGGAATTAAGACAAATTATAATTCTGTGTTCCCTGGGAAAGCAAGGATACATAAGAAATGTGTAAGGAATCAAAACAGCATAATTTGTAAGATCAAATTAATAGGTATTTGATAAAATATATCTTGATAGAATACTTCCAAGTTTTTACAAAACATTTAACCAGAATTATAAACATATAAAAAGAGAAGCCGAATAAATTTCAAAATGTAAAAAGAATGTAATGTGTTCTAACCATGGGAAATAAAATTATAAAAGAATAATAAAGTAAAAGAAAAATAAAAATAGATATCTGGAAATTTTTCTACCCTAATGAAAAATACTTAGGCTAAAGAAGTTACATGAGTTATTATGACTTGATAATGAAAATCTTTATGGAATATGGCTAAAACTATATTTGTAGAAAAATGCATACTCTTAAATTAGTACACAAATAAATAACAGAGAGTTTTTTAACTGTTTACTATGTAGTGCATACCTTTTTTAAGAGCAACATTAAAGCAATGCAATTAGAATAATTGATAAAAATGAAAAGTCAAGGAAAGTAAAACAGACAAAAATGCAATAAATAAATAAACCACTAGCTGAGAACAATTTTTTTTTGAAAAGGAGAAAGCACAAATACAAATATACACAACAGTAAAATGGAATAAATAACAGTTACAAAGAAAGTGAACAGTGTGTGTGTCTGTGTGTGTGTTTTATAAGATTAATTTAAAATTTTCACGAAGTAGATAATTTATGGGAAAATATTTTATCAAAATTGCTTCAAGAGATACTAGAAACCCAAAACAAAACAAAAATAATGTAAGATATTGAAAAGTTATTCACTTTATATCTTTCTTCAAAGAATAAGATCTGAATGGTTTTATATCAAAATCATTTCAAACTTCCAACAGTAAAATCATTTCAATACTAATTTGTCTATTTTATTTCAACGGAATAAAGGAAAAGTTTTGAAAGTTCCTTAAAAGAAGCCAGCAACCCTCAATCCCCAAAAGCTGCAAATGGATTAAATACTGCAACCAATCTCCTTTAGGATTACTTAGCAAACATATAAATAAATAAACTATGATGAAGTTTATCATTATTTTAAAATTAATTTACTATAACCAAATGAGCTAAATTCCTGAAATTAAAGAATGTTTCATTTTTAGAAAATTGACTAATTATGATATGCTTATTATTAGGTCAGAAAGACATGTAATATGATAACAGATACTGTAAAGGTATTTGGGGAAATTCTTGCTCATCAGTGTAAAGAAAAAACAAGCAACTAAGTTTAAAATAGATCGATGGCTTCATAACACTTCTGCCTGTCTCTCTTTCATACACATGCGCACACGCACATATTCAATACATTTATATTCACCAATACATAAAATTAATAAACTATTAACAAAATACATTAATATTACTATATATATATACCAACGGTAACCATTTTAAAATTGCATTAAAACCCCAGAAATTGCATTGAAATAAATTGTTTAAAAAACTCTAGTAAGTAGATTTAATATTCTAATATTCAAAGATATCTGGATATGTAACATTGCCAAGTGGACAAGCCTATAATGGGTGGGTCATAGAGTAAAGAAGACCAAACTTTAGAAAGCACAATATCAACCAAAATATCCATTACGTGTTTTCTTCAACACAGGAATTCTATTATAAATGCATCCTATTGATAAAATTCTAAATATGTGCTGTGGTGTATGAATATTCATTTATTCAAATCATAGATTATAATAGCAAGACGATTAAAAACCATTCACTGTCCTTCAGAAAGATACTATTTAATAAAACGTAATGCCAGCCACTGAAATTGGAGTCACACAGAGAAGATGAGTGAAGCCTCTGCTCAAGGATGTTATATAGATTTGTTTATTATTTCAGTTTCTGTTCATTTTATTTTTTGCCTATACATATATCATACACAGGCAGGTCACACCATCAACTGCATTAACGAAACTGTATCTGCATGTGATAAAAGAATAAAATGAATCTCTGTGCTGAAATGGAAAATTCTTTCAAATTTAGTAAACAAAGAAAATATTTTACGTAAGTTAAAAAGGATAGCTAGATGATAGAAATAGATGATAGTGATAGATGATAGAAGATAGATAGATGATAGATAGATAGATAGATAGATA
>NW_006438073.1:8217056-8227927 GCF_000325575.1 Pteropus alecto
GATAGATAGATATAGAGATAGGTGAAAGAAACTATTGCCAAATCCAGTATCATGATGCTTTGCCCCTAGGTTTTCGTATAGAAATTTTCGAGTTTCAGGACTTGCATTTAAGTATTTAATCCACTTTGAGATCGTTTTCGTACATGGTATTAAGTGAGGATCCAACTTCATTTTTTTATATGAGGATATCTAATTACACCAACACCATTTGTTGAGACGATCTTTTTCACATTGTGTAGTCTTGGCATCCTTGCTGATCACATACACAAGGATTTATTTCTGAGCTCTCTATTCTGTTCCCTTATTCCATAGGTCTGTCTTCATGCCAGGAATACACTCTCCTGATTACAGCAGATTTGTATTATATTTGAAATCAGGAAGTGTGAAGCCTCCATGATTTTTTATTTGTTTCTTTAGTTTCTAAATACTATTTTGCATACTGCAGATCCTTTGAGACTTCATATAAATTTTAGAATAGAAAGAAAAAAGCCATTGGGATTTTGATAGGCACTACATTGAATCTATAGATCTTTTTTAGTAGTATGGACATTTTAATAATATTAAGTCATACAATCCATAAATACAGGATGTCTTTCCATTTACTTGTGTTTAATTTCTTTCAGCAGTGTTTTGTAGGCTTTAGTGTACAAGTCTCTCACCTCCAGGGTCAAGTTTATTAATATACATTTCATTCTTTTTGATGTTGTTGTAAATGATTTTTTTTCCTAATTTTATTCTCAAGCTGTTCATTGTTAGTGTTTACAAACCTAACTGATTTTCGAGTGTTGATTTTGTATCCTTTCACCTTACTGCAATTTTTTACTAGTTCTAGCAGTTTTTTTGTGCAATCTCTAGAGTTTTCTACATATAAGATCATGCCATCTCAAACAAAGTTAATTTTATTTCCGTATTTTTTCACCACCCGGTGTGGGTTAGCTGTGAGCCTGTCCTATGTGGCTTTACCACGTTGAGAAACATTCCTTCCAACCTAAGTTGCTAAGAGTCTCTAATTTTAACTGATGCATTTAGACCATTCCCATTTAAACGATTAATGTTATATTTGGATGAGCATCCGCTTCATCTCTAACAGCTTTCTGGTCAGTGCCCTTCTTGGTTTCTATTTTATCTCCCCTATTTCTCTTGTCTTATGAAGTGCTTGGATTTTCCTGTCCCTCCAGATTTGGAGGTGGCAGTTTGCCCCGTGACCTCGGTTCTCTGATGAATCCAAGAAAAGGCCTCGATATTCAGCTTGCTCAGCTTTTTCTTATTGAAAGGAGATGAGCGACGACTTCAAAGCTCCTTACATGTCAGAGCTGAAACGGGTCGTTCTGGGTAGTCCCACTTTTTATCCAAAACGTGTCCTCGCTTACCACGCGGTGTAGCCCATCCTGAATTCACTTGGTTTCACGATGTCACATAACCTCACTCTCTGAGAGTGCCCAAAACTACCTTTCCTTCTGATGGCAGACATGCAATCTTTTCTTTATTAAATTCATCTGTCTTTAGGGGAATAAAACAATCATCTGCCACACCAAAAACTAGATGTAAAGAAAGGAGCGGTGCTTGATGTGGCCATATCATAACGTACCACAGTGCGGAACCACCTAACTGTGGGACAACGGGGATGACTGGGAGGGTCGCTTACGAAGGACGAGATCCGTTTACTGCCATACGACACACGCCATAGAGAAGGCAGCTGGTCACACTGAAACCCAGCTACTCAAAAGGTCCAATAAAATAGTAATGCGGCATGCTCAGCGTGACTTCGTATCCGGTGGGTGAGGGTTATATGGGCAGCAGGCGACTGTACCGATTGTGTCAGTGACATCTAGCCACGGGACTCCACAATGAGTAGGTTCAGGCACAGAATTCAGCCCGAGTGGGGGACCGGGAAGCGGTGAGAAAGAAAACAGTTATTTAGAATGAGGCAGACCAAACCGTAGAAGGACTTAGAGACCAGGAAAATGTTTCAGTCAGGGCAGGAAAGCGGAAGCAAAATTCTCAGAGTTGGGTAAAGAGTCACAGCTCCACTTAGAGTCAGTTCTATGCTGTTGGGCTAGATATGAAGTCTTCCACATATGGTGAAAACTAAGCTCTGAAGTGGAGGTGACACTCAACCCACAAATGTACACCAGGTGCCCCAGGCACGGGGCAGTAATGGTACAGAGATGGGGCAGTGCCCGGATGTAGCTATGAGCATGCAGTTATGGCCCTGCTGGAATTGTATCAGCTCTGGGGCGAGAGAAAGAGAGAGAGAGACAGAGACAGAGACAGAGACAGAGAATGAGAGAGAGATTGGGAAAGAGAGAGAGACAGAGAGACAGATTGAGAGAGAGAGAGAGAGAGAGAGAGGCACTTTTTACCCTTAATTTTGTCACGCAATGTACCTTTCGGCTATTTGTGCTAATGCTCTACATTATTCAATAAGCTACTTTAGTGGAAAGAACATTTTTTTCCTGAAGTCACAGAGGCTCAGAAATCCATAGCTTCACATAATAAACATTTTTTTTCTAAGAAACATGCAGTGTCTTGTGAACAAACTCTAAAATCATAAAGCTTAAAATTTAAAAGATAAACATTTTACATTTTCAGATGTTCTTTGACCTATTTGTACAAAAAAAAGACAAAGTGTTAAAATATGTTCAAGAGTTTAAGTTAGAAAATATTAACATAAGGAAGAGATTGTATTTTTAGTTATTTAAGGATCACTTGATTAAAACTAATACCCGATCAATAACACTAAGTCCAAATTCAAAAGCAGAATTTAATAGCCAATGCAAGTTAGAGTAGGTACCATCTTAAATCAATAATAAATGGATGATCTTTTAAAAATGATTTTTGAGCCAATTAGCCAACTAAAAAAAAGTATAAAATTATAGATTTTTCTGTTAATTTCATCAACAAAATATTTATATGATTAAAGATTAAATCGTGTACAAAAAACATTTTGGAAGAAAATATAGATTAGTATTTATATAATCCTGTGTTTTTAGAAATGTTCCTACTCCTTTTAATTCTATTCACATCTTGATAAAATCTAACATGGAAACAGCCAGAAGCTAGGAAATGTTCAAGTGAGTAGAATTCAAATAGAGACAATCGGCTTCAGGGTAAAAGTCACGACCGCAATATTTTACATGGATATTTGGGGATGTTCTCATGAATTCATGACCCCAAAAACTGCACTAACCTTTGGTCACTCATGACAATGTTCAGCACAGTTCAAGTGCATGACATTTTGGGGATCTTCTCACAAAAGCACATGTTCCTTGTCAATTCTAAATAAACACAACACAACAAACCATCAAACCCCAGTGCATTCCAATTTCTACCAGAGGATGGAGAAGTACTTTCCAACTACGACCCCCAAATGCAGAAATCTTAGAGAAAAAGACGAATCGATGGATAATAATGCAAATCATTTAAATACCTGGATAGCCGTGTAAAAGCAAAGATGAGCAAAGATGAAAAGTAAAACTTGAAAAAAATAATTTGCAACTTATGCTGCAAAAAAAAGGTTACAATCCTTACTATTTATAGAAAGTGTTATCGATGGAAAAACAAATCGATGAGTAAATAAACAAGCCAGTAAAAACGCTGAGTAAACTCACAGGTGTTGTAAAAAGTATAATCTCACTAGTAATCAGAGAAATAACGAGACGATCTTACTAAATTTTTTGATCAGTGAAAACACTTAATACTTGAGAGAGCAGGTGAAAACTAGCACCAACACACACTGCTCATGAGGCAAGTTGGCTCAGGCTTTTTGGAGCGTGCATCGCATGGCTTTCAAAAGTAGGAATTCGATGGGGAAAGTGGCAAGTGTACCTATAAGGATTTTTCCCAAAGAAAAAGTTAGACCAATGCACAATTCTGTATTGAATGCATGCATAATGGGTACCATGAAAACATATCGGCTGCGTCCGAGCACAGCGCTAAACTCTTCACAAACGGTGTTTTAGTCTGTCCTCACAAAATTCGCTATCTGCACGTGAAGAATCAGGTCCAAGTTCCCACTGCTATCAGCAGAATGGAATCCCGAGTCCGCACAAACCCTGTGCCTGATACAGCATCGTCACACCTTCCTCGCGAACGTTGACTGTTCATATTTAAATGGCAGGAGAAGAAGGAAGAGGAAGTGAAGAACAAGGAAACAAACCGAAGGCAGAGAGACATTTATTAAAAATTCCGTAGTGAATCTGTACAGTCGTCTGGTGCGAGCCCACTAAGGATGCTGATCGGGCTACGTTCATTGATCAAGAAAACTGTGCCTAATACACTGAAAACGATGAACTCAAGTTTTCCGTACGGGCAAGTATATACATAGAAAATTTTGAAATTCTATGTGATAAAGATTAGATCGTTTTAGAGTTCCTTATTATCCTGCCTTTTGCCTTTTCTGTAGAAGATATACTTCTTATATAATACAGAAGCGATTAAAGTTTAAAAGTGAATTAAATGTTGAACTATAGAACAAAAGTTCAGGGTCCCTGAGCGTCTCAGACCCTCTGAAAGCCATTCAAGCATTCGGTGAACTTGCCAGTTTAGGCAGGCGACAGCTCCAATGTCACCAGTGAATTTTAAATGGACTCCCCCCAAAAGTCAGTTGGCAAGCTAAGAAGAAAAACAGCGTCTCGGCTTTTAACTGTTCTTTCTAGTAATGCTTCTAACTTTGACTATATCCAGTTATCTTTTATTTAGGCACTTGGTTTAAGGTTTTTTTTTTTTTTTGAAGCATGTGCACTTAAGTTGGAAGAGATTTACACGAAATCAATGAGCAGACATTCACTGACCAGTCGGTGTCACAGAGGAGGGGAAGGACAGGTCACTCACACCCTCCGCGCGTGTGTTTGCTCCTTGGGGAAGGATTCACGGCAGACAGGAGAAGGTGGTGATTTACTCTCCGTTACAATGTGCTAATAAGCAGTAAGGAGAAGGCCTCTGTCCAGCGCTGGCCCTGGCCGTGGGCGCTGACCTCTGTGCTGCGCAGGTACTGGGAGCTAATGAAGCTTTTCTACTGCGCTCGTGAAAGGGTGAACGGCCCCCCACGCGGCCGTGGACTCTACGGCCAGCCTGCCCCGCGGGCTTCCGGAGGAACCACGGAAAATTGATAGCCTCATCGAGGTTGGTCTCACGTGGCTTTGCAGCAAAACAGCCTGGGAGAGGTCAATCCACTGCTATTTCATGAAAATTAAAAAATGGCTTTGGAACCGTATGCTCCCCTGGATTTTCAAAGAGAAAAACAATACATTTCCCACTCAGTATGTCACAGTCTATATCACAAGTCAAAATTAGCCAGGAAAAAGGAAAAATAAAACAAACCGACACCAGAAATGAATGAGGAACTGTGTGAAACAATGACTTATTTTCGCACCGTCCTTGCAAACTCACTGATCATTTGTTAACAGCCTTATCAGGTGGGCACCGCCACCTCTGTTTGACACACGAAATCCCGAATCGGTCAGGGCAGAGTCTAAATTTAAACTCGGATCTGTTCCTTCCGCCTGCAATGAGTTGCTTGTGTCTTTTCTCCCCATTTTTCCCATTCTCATTTCCAGCAGATGGTCAGACAATATGCTCCTTTGTCTCGGAGACTGCGCGAGTCAGGCCGAAAAGACAAAGTGTTGGAATCAAGGCTTTCTCCCTCCCTCCCTCCCTCCCTTCCTCCTGCCCTCCCTCCCTCCCTCCCTTCCTTCCTTCCTCCTTCTTTCTTTCCTTCCTCCCTTCCTTCTACTTTCCTTCCTTCTTTCTTTCTTTCCTCTCTTCCCTTTTTTCTTTCTTTCGTTTTCGCTCTTTCTTTCTTTCAAAAAGCCCAGATCCTTTAAAGCCATGACTCTGTGTCTCCGCAGAGAAGGGGCAGGAACTCTCTAGAAAGCAGGAAAAGGAGAGAAAAGAGATGTTTCTGAGGCTGCGAGAGCAGGATGTAGCAGAACCCTGACAGTCCCTGGATGAGAATGCTTTGGGGCTAAAGATATGGATAAAAGGGAAGTACCTGCAAAAGGTGTTACAGACACAGAGAAAACGCAAGTAAACAAAACAACCAAGAGGCGTAACTATTCGAAGCGACGATGAACCCTCCCTCAGAGACGCCAGCCTCGTCATCCCCAGAACCCGAGACCGTGGCCCTGCGGGGCAGTGAGGACTCACAAGCGTGTTGGAACAAATGATCTTGAGATGGGGTCCTTACCCTAGGTCGCCAGGTGCGCCCTGGTCCTCGTGAGAGGGAGGCAGAGCCGCGTGAGAAGACAGGAGACGGGTCTGTGCCGAATTTCTGCGTGCGGCCATCTCCTCCCCAGCCAATGCCAGGGGGTGTTCTGGGGGCTCCCCGAGACTTCCCCGTGAGTGTTTGGTGAGCTTTCTGAGGAAGAGCTACAATGGCGTGACACACCCCCTCTCCCCATGTCTGAGATCTGCAGAGTCCCATCCGCAGAGCACCCCACATTCAGCTTCGGACAAGCCATTACTAATGTCTGACCAGCTTATCTCGGCGGCTTGTGTCCCAGGTGACCGAGTACTCAGGGTCGGCTTCTCCCCGTGGGCGGTCATCTCTCTCCAGCTCGGAAGTTAGTTGTGTCCCTGCGATTTCACTTCTCCAATGAATTCAAGAAAAGTTCTTAATTTACAGTCGTGCAGCTCTTTTTCTAGCTATGTGGGTCAGAACGACGTTTTGCTGATTGCACTCAATACATGAGGACTCCCTCACGAGCACAGGTCAAGGCCCTCCCACTGAGTGACACAGCTGCCAGGGCACTTACTTGCCAATATCAAATACAAGTTCGCTAAAATGTCACCAAAATATTTTTGTTGGAAATCGTCCTCGTTAAAGCAAAGGGCCATTCTGTTTCTCGCAAGGATTTGAAGGAGAAGGAAATCGATGGATTTTATTTTATTTTTTTTTAATTTGGGGTTGATGTCCAACTCTGGCTCCCCCCAGAGATTCGACGAAAAGCTATACCCGTCTTATGGCATTTGGTACTATGTTTTAAACTGCCCATGTGATAACAACTGTCATTAAAGCTTGTTTAATATCTAACGATAATAGAGACTTGCTACCTGATTCCGACCATCGTATAAAGAGGAAATTATTTCTTTTTTACGTTAAGTGTATCAACTTCGAGAAATGTGGGCACCGCGTGTCTAAATAATGCCTTCACACGCCAAGCGGTTCCCTGACGTCCAGGATGAAGGGATTTATCACCAAACTGCAAACGAGAGATCATTGGACTCCGGTAGAACGAGCCAATGGTTTTCTGCTCTAAATAATTTCTGCATGTCGACTATTATTAACAAATGTTCAACTTTACCATTTTACGTGAATTTACAACCACTGAAATTATTTGTATTAAAAAAATAAAAGAACAAGCAAAAAACATTTCAGACAATGACATGAATTCTACTGAGTTCTTTATATAAAATTATTTCTTGTAAAAAAATAGTGTTTAGAAAAACAAGAGGAATCTTCTTTTGTAACTGATTTAATTATAAAGTATATAGTACTACATGTGATTCAGTGGGGTTATTACTTTGAGTTTGGTTGTCATAAATTAGAATTTCAGAATAATCCTTGATCTGTCAGTGGCTTGGTGTGACAAGGAGTTGTACTCGGTCTTCTTTAAAACTCATTTTAACCTGAGACATGATTCTAAGTTGGTCAAATTAACTAATAAAAGCACTTAGGCCCCTCATGCCTCATGCTAAATATTGCCCCGAAAATATGGCGCTCCGGATACTGCCAGCAGCTTAATGGGAAATGAGCATCTGCAAGTAAACATAAGACAACGTGGAAAATATCAAATGAGGTTAAAAATACCTTAGAACAGGAGCTTCCACGTGATCAATGATGTCGCCGCATGCTCAAGGGGAGCCACATTAACTGAAATGGAACAGAGTGGCACGCTTCGTGGCCTATCCCCAAAGGTTTTTAAAATAAAATGCGTACTTGAGAACAGTTTGAGATTTACGGAAAAGTCAAATATTTTGTAGAAGCTCTCTCAGGTGGGATTTGTCTGATGTTTGTCTCCTGGGTAGACTGGGGTTATGGGTTTGAATGAGGAAGATTCCCGACAGAAAGGCCATTCTCATCCCATCGCGGCGAGGGCACACGCTACACGCATGACTCATCGCCGTTGACGTTGACTTAGCCGCCTGGCTGAGACTGTGTTGCTCAGGGTTCTCCGCTGTGAGCTTGGCTTTTTTGCCCCTTTTCCGTGTCCTCGTCATAAGGGGCCCACTGTGCATGACCCGCGCTTAAGGAGCGAGGAGTTACGCTCAACTCCTAAGGCATGTTCTGGGGTTTTGACTCCAGAGACAGGTGCGGTTTTCAGCGGGTTGAGTCTCGCATTCTCTGCCTTATATAATCAATGTTGTTTTCTACTGCCAATTTACAATATCTCTTCTCATAGTAAAATAAACCTGGTTCTTGGGCTATATCACAAGATGCAATACCTAAGCCGTGGATGTTTTAAAGGAGAAATGAGAATTGCACGCGTGCGGAATTTTATGGCCATTTAAGAGGTTTTATGAGAGAAGGAACCGAGTCTTATACTCCGGCCCTCAGGCCTTGACAACTTGGTCCACTAATAATCATAAAGACAGAGTCCATTTCAATCTCCAAAAGCAAGAAAGCGCACCAGCGGTCCGTTTTCTGAGTGTCCCCAGGTTGCTTCGGCGGGCTTTCTAACCTCAGTGATAACTCACTGTCTGAAATGGAATGCCAGGGTATCCTCAGGACAGCTCAGTATTAATCCAATCTGGGACTGGTCGTGCCCAACACATGGCACTCCGTACCTGTATTTTTAGAATGTGGCCAGGATATTTGATAAACGTAATTTATAGGTCTTGGAGGCGTAGAGCTTTGTGGGGGGGAAAAAATGAAACCACGTAAACATTCTGAGACAAAAGAGACATATCGCACGCTGAATTGGTCTTGAAAGGCCAGACCCCGAAGCACACAGCTGCACCTTTTTCAATCCCTCTCCATTTCCAAGAGCGGCCAATTAGTTCAGAGTGCACTTAACAGACCTACTTCCTACATGACATTTTATCTTGAATTACCACCTAGTTTCCTCGTGTCCAAAATGCCATAAATTATAAATATAATTGATCTGAGAATGGCTTTATGGGGGAGCAGAGAATTACCACATTAAAGGTACGCAGCTAGATTTCGAAGGAAAAATGATTGTAAAATTTGAGAAAACATAAACATTCTTTTAAATTGTCCCAGTGTTATCACAGTTTTCTTTTATGCCTTCATTTGTTCTGACTGGTAAAAATGTAACTTTAGTTGTTTACTGATAAAAATGTAACTTTTAGGGAATAGTCGATACTTTTATTATTAAATTATTTGTTTCAAAGTTTACACTGTAACGCAAATCTTGAATAAATGTTAACCACAAGAAATAAAGTTGTAATATTTTAATGAACAAAAAATAATTTCGATATTTCGGTATTTTGCTTTGTTTTATAGCTTTTGGAATAACGTTTTTACCAACTGAGATCTTAAGTGAGATTTAACGTAGAACATTTTATAGTCGGTGAAAGTTTTACAGTTTCAAGAGTATTGACAAAAGCACACAACTGTGCGACAACCATCACCACTAAGATATAGTTCAATCACCCTGTGACATTTGGGTACAAGTCTTTGCGTAGATATGTTTTCTTTCCCCTAGGTAAACACTTAAGAATAAATTTGAGGGGTTAAATTTAAAGTAATTATTAATATGGCTGGAATCCAATATACCATTTTACTGCATGTTCCCTATTTCCCCATTTATTCTGTTACTTGGTCCTCTTTACCAATATTTTTTTGATTAGTTGAGTATTTTTTGGTTTCATTTCCTCTCCAGTGATTGATATAGAGCTTAAGAAATGACTCTTAATTTATTTAATTTTTTTCAGGAAGGAAATTACTTTATTTACTTTTTTATTGGGGTGACATTGATTAACAAAATCCAATAAGTCTCAAGTGTACAATTCAACAGTAAGTCATGTGTACATTGCATGGTGTGTTCTACTCAGCTATAGGAAGAGATGACATCCTGCCAATTACAACAACATGGATGGACCTCGAGATAACCAGGCTAAGAGAAATAAGCCAGACAGAAAAAGTTGAAAACCACATGATTCACTTATGTTTAATAAAGTAACTTATAAATCACAATTTCTATATCACTTATATGGGGGATATAAATCTAAAAGCAGGAAACAAACATGACAAACATGGACAAGGGATTAGTGGTTATCAGCGGGAAGAAGGTGAAGGGGAGGTAGATGGGGTGAAAAGGGTCAAAGATGTCGTGACGGACAGTAAAGTATTTCAAATAATATTACACCACTTCACACAGAGTTTAAGAACTTTACCATGTCTTACTTCCATTCCCCCATCCATTCATTATGCTCTCGCTTTCATACATTTTACTTCTGTGTGTGTCATAAACTCTATCATACATTGTTACTATTTTCCTTTAAATGGTTATCTTTCAATGCAATTTAAAATATTACAAGCTATATTTTATATTTATCCTCATTTTTACTGTGTCCAGTGATCTTCATTTCTGTTTAAATCCAAAGTTTCTTCTACTATCCTGATCCCCTGCGTGCAGAATTTTCTTAACATTTCACGTAGTGTATGCCTCCTGACCAGGAATCATCTCAAGTGGGTTTTTTGTTGTTGTTGTTGTTGTTGTTGTTTTTCCCCCATAAATCTTTCACCTTATCTTTTGGTATAGATTTTTGAGCTGATGTTTGTATATTTTCAGTTTGGATACTTTTAAGATTTTGCTTCGTGTACTAGCTTATCCATCGTTTCTGATGAGTAGACTGCAGTAAGTTTTCTGGGTTCCTTTGTAGGTAATGTTCCTCTGTGATTTGTC
>NW_006438073.1:8228008-8242350 GCF_000325575.1 Pteropus alecto
GTTCTAAGCTTCTTGGATCTGTGGTTTCGTTTCTTTCATTAATTTGGCAAAAAATTGTACTCATTAGCCCTCCATTCTCTTTTCCCCGCTCTCTGTCTCTGTCTCTCTCTTCTTCTAGAATTTCAATTTCAGTTTTATTGGACAATTTTATGTCTCACAGTGCTTGAACACTCCACTGTATTTTTCGTATTATTTTTTCTTCGTAATTCAATTTGAAAATGTCTGTTATATTACTTCGAGTTCACTAATTCCTTTTTTTTGTGCCCAGCCTACTTGCAAGTGCATGGAGTAAGTTTTTTGACATTGTTGTTTATTTCTAGCATTTCTGTTTGATTCTTTTTTTGTAGCTTCCAACTTTCTGCTGAAACTCTCCATGTATTCACACGTGCTGAAGTGCACGCCTCTTCCACTACGCCGCTTAACATATAAACATAGGTGCTTCCAAGTCCCCATGTGTACGATAGCTTTAACATTGGGTCTTCTCGAAATCTTCTTCTGCTGATGGTCTTGTTACCTGATTTTTTTCACTTTTGCTTTTATTGTGTTTGGGCTCCATCGTCGCCTTTCAGCGGTCCCTTCCGATCTGCCTTCGGTCTCAGACAAACCTTGCATGCTCAGCGGCTGGGGACTGAGCCTGCTCGACAGCATTTTGCTTAGACTTCTCTTCCTGAAGCGGCAGATCTTGGCACAGGCTGGGATCACCTGAGGCTTTTACTTCATATTTATAGAAGGTTCCAAAGAAGCGTGTGCTCTTTCTTAGCAGCCCCCAGCAGCCACTGAACGTTGCTGGGATGTCTGCACCTTCCAGCAGTGATTCTCCCCAGGCTCCTGCCTTATCCCCAGTCTTCCTCACTAGTATCTGGTGGAGGTTTGTGAGAAACAATTTGAGAGTGAATGTGGCTTCCTCTCGTATCCGGGCTCCCAGTTATTCTAAGAGCTATCTAGCTCATGTTGGCATTTAAGAATTTGTCAACATTTTAGCTGCTGTGTTCCTATCCAGTTCTAGAATGGACTCCCCTTTCTCCAATGCTCTGCTGAAGGTAGAACAGTTTATATATTCTTTTATCTCTTGAGAGGTCTTGTCAGTCTTCATAATTCAGAGCACGTGGCTGCTCTCTGATGGGTTCAAGGAAAGTTATTATTTGTAGATTTTCTGACTTTTTCTCACTGTTCAGATTCGAGTGGTATTCCCCTGAATCTTTGCACATACAAAATAGAGGCATGACTCTTTATCCGTTTTGTCCTGATGAAACACAGAAGCCTTAGTCCCTTCGTGAATGTCATCATTTTAAGGTTTCATTAATTTTAGGGCTCTTAAACCACAGACTAGAGAAATGATCGTTTCGAGACTTCGAAGGAAAGCTACAAGGAAGCATTTATTTCACAGTCACTAAGGAGAATATTAGTCCTCGGATACATGAAGTTATATTTAATAACATAATTTCTCAATCACAAAAATATCACAGCTGGTCTGCTCAGTTGTCATGGGAAAGTCCCATCAAGTCGTAATCAGTTTTTAAAAGTTGCATTTAATATATAAAAGTATAAAGTGCACTTTTTTTTATCACCGTCCTCACCAAACATTCCCTAAGAAAGTTTCTTGCTTTCCCTCTCCCTAGAAAACCTGTCAAATCTACTAGTGGTTATCAGCGGGAAGAAGGTGAGGGGGAGGTAGATGGGGTGAAAAGGGTTGCTTTCCCTCTCCCTAGAAAACCTGTCAAATCTCTTCGTCTTTTGGGATGCTACGAGTTTTCGTTAAGCCCAGTCCTGAATAATAAATCCCTAAGCCTAAGCCCACTTATAGTTAAGTTTCTCTGCTTCCTTAATATGGGTCCAATTTGAATAAAAGCCATTCGTGGAGAATCACTTTTTTTCCCTTTGCCCCCAACAGCTCTTCTCCAACCTGCCAGTGGTTTTCTTGGACCCCTTCGAGGCCAGGATGGAGAAAGAGAGATGCTTAAAGCAGCGGATAAACGTTTAATAACCAGTTCTCCAAAGAATAAAGGAGGTCCTGATGGGTATGCTTGCTGATTTCTGTGATGTAAATGCTCCTATGATGGCTGATTTTATGCTGCAAATTTGATGTCACTAGAACAGAGATGAGAAGATGCACAGAGCTAGCTCAACCGAGCTGGAGGAAACACACATTCCTCCTCGTCTAGTGGGATGTTATCTGCTGCGGTGCCTGGTACACGGGAGTGACGTAATTCTCAGGCCGATTTTATGCTGCAAATTTGATGTCACTAGGAACAGAGATGAGAAGAGGCACAGAGCTAGCTCACCCGAGCTGGAGGAAACACACGTTCCTCCTCGTCTAGTGGGATGTTATCTGCTGTGGTGCCTGGTACACGGGAGTGACGTAATTCTCAGGCTCGTGTGCTTGACTTGAGGTTACCTCCTCTGAGGTGTGGGCTTAGGATCTGTCCATCCTAGGCTTCAATCCTCCACCTTCCTGCCCTTCCACGTGGTACAAAGGAGCAGCATTCGTCCAGGGGGTCCACGTAAAACCCCTGAAAAGCCGAAGTGCAGCTCGCTGACAGTGCAGCCCTCCTTCTCTGACCTTCCCGCGACAGCTCGCCAGCCCTGGTTTCTCACGGTGAGTCTCTTCGGTCTTGAATCAAGTACTAGTCCTTAAATAAAGAGAAAACGCCCGCTCCGTTCCTTCAGGGAAGATGGGGGGATCAAACAGCTTGAGAGAGCGCAGTGAAGATTCTCTCCAGGGACTGCCCACTGCCAGCTCATCAGCGGGCTCCTCCTCAGAGGCCGGGGTGAACCAGGGGCCGATCCCAGCAACACCAGCATCGCGGCCTCTCGGCGGGTCTTGAGCAGATGGCCCATCATCTCTACCCAGGCAGCATCATGCGAACCAAGACAGAAAGAGTCTCATTTAAATACTCGTTCGAGGTCCTCTTACAGCGCGATGTGTCAGTTTAAATGGATACAGAATAAGAGTGAACTCTGATATCCATAAAGAAGTGACGTTTGGGAAGATATGATCCAGCAAATATTTTGAAAGCAATAGCTTTGGAATGCGAAGCACGCACACTGTGCCGTTCCTTGCTAGCAAAGTGTCTTCTACAGACATTAAATGAACAGCAACTGCCTTAAGGGGTGATTTTCATTTTTTATTTCAGTTCAAGACGGAGGGGTCCGATGTGAGGCTGGGGGAGGCGGAGCAGGCTGAGAAATCTCAAGTTCTGCGCGTTCACAGAAACTCCGCGCATAAAGAGATGCTCAGCGTCTCCCCGAGCCGCACGCTGCGCCCCATGTTTTATTTCCCTCGTTTATAAAATGAAGAACATTTTAGAGGCGGGCTCATCGCTGGACCGCCTTAGAAATCGCAGAGGAAGATTACAATTTGCAATTTCATCTGCATTCGTTCCCTTTCGCGTCTCCCATTTTCGCCTCTTCTTTTTGCTGTCAAACGCATTTCCATTTCCACATCTTTACTCTCTGTGTGGTTTTCAGCCCCGCCGCAGCCCGCCTCTCCCTGCCACCCGGGACGGGAGCTCCGTGTCGTCTGGGTCCCCACCTCCCTCGGCGTCTGCGGCACTGGACACACTCACGATCTCCTCCCTCAAGTTTCCTCGTTCGCTTCCGCGTTCCTTTCTCTTTATGTCACGTTTTTGGTGAAAACCGCTCACCTGGTGATTTCTCCACTTCTGTATTATTTACCGGACTTTTCTTTGTCTCTCGCTTTCATTTTTTTTAAAACAAAAATCCTAAGAGTAGCTTACCCAGAGGATAAGGCTGAAATTCAGTACGTCGCTATTTGGAAAGAAATGAGAACAAAAGCCATACGTACACCTGTTACTTACTAGTGTGTTTATCGTAATAAGACTGAAAAAAAGGTTATGAAATTATAACTAGTATTGAGTGTTATAAGTTCTTCGGAGAGAATAACTCACAAACGATATAAGCCGTATGTTCTAGTTCTTACGATAGTGTCAGAAAAATGCTTAACGGATCCCAATTTTTACAGAGTAAAGAGGCGCGTGACGCACCCAACGATGAGAAAGCTCGTGTTTGCACCTAAAATTGCCTGACTTTCAATCCCACCTTTGTCCACAAGCTCTGTTGCCACAGAGCCACACGGTTTCGTCCCCCTGGAAACATGTTACAGTCTCCCCCGAGCTCATTATCCCAGCTGCTGACGTCTGCAGCCACACGGCTACAATATCTAGAATCATCCGTGAATATTCGATCTCCTTGTACGGTCACGTTAAGTTGATCAGTGGACCTTCTTTACCTCAGCTCTGCAATGTCCCCTCTCCATCCGTCCTCCCTGGATTTCTGCCACTCGGGCCCTCGTCATCTCCTGCACAGAAAATAAGTGAGTTCCCATTCGGCAACTCCGTTCTTCCCGCCGGGGTACCCTTTACAAAATGTAGGTCTGTTCAGATCCTACCTCCTCATTCTGTGTAAAAATCAGAAACGGTTCTCTCTTGTCTACACAATAAGAATTACGCATCCGTGGGTGGCCTTCACGGCCAGTGCGATACGCGGGGGTAGATTGGGAAATTGGCAGGTGATAGTGTCGTAGACTGAATATTGCGTCTCCCTAGACGTCTTTTTTGTTTTTATCTGTGGACCACAGATGTTTTCAGATCTGGATTCAGAACAATAGTTCCTTGTCATCGTGGGGTTGTAAAGCCCTAAGACTCAGAATGAGGGCTGGAAGGGATTTGAGGACTTGCAAGGAACACTATAAAGACAGATTTATTAATCGGATGTATTAAATTGTGAATTAAGTCAGGCCAGAAGCAAGCCTGTACTTTCCCATTAATGTTGTCTTAAAGTAACCTGGGGAGGCCACGCTGGGATTCGGAGTCCTGGTATGAGGAGGCGGTGCCCTTGGCAGGTAATTAGAATGAGACAGGGTCATGTGGGTGGGACCCCAAGTGCATTATTAGCATCCTTGTTAGAAGAAAAAGAGACCAGAGCCTCCTCTCTCTCCCTGCTGTGTGAAGATCTGAAGCCATCTGTAAGCCAGGATGGGGGCTCTCATCAGGGTCCAACGTGGCCGGCACCTTGATCTTGGCCTTCTAGTCTCCAGAACTGTGAGAAATAAAGAGCTGCTGTTTAAGCCGCCCAGTCTGTGGTATTGTTTACGGCAGCCGGAGCAGACTAAGATGGATGCAAACAAACAGACATTTCTTGGTGACACATATGTACCAAAAATAAGCGAATTCTTGCAAAACAAACAAATTCTTTTCATGCACCGTAAACTACCTCACGATCTTTCTCGCCTTCAGTTCCCTTAGAGTTGACTTTTTCTTCCAAGAAAAATCCCAATCGTGTTTCAAAATCGAACCCTACATCAACTGCCACAGCTTTTTTGTACCGGACGTCGTCAATATCAGTAGTGGCAGCTGCCATCACAGTGCAGGTTTCACTTATGACTCCTCAGGCCACACGACAGTTCAGTCTTCCTCATCGTTAGGGATCCGGTCCTCAGCTTCCTGACTGGCTTGCAGGAGACAACGAATACGGGACGAGAGCACTTCACGTTTGTGTCACATGCAGGCTTTTGTGTCGGGCATTGGAGGAGGAAGAAATGGAGAAGACAAGGGACATGAAACAAGGAGCGGTCACTTTCCCGCAGCTGACTAGCTACTTAGAGCCGCACGAATAACAAGCACCGTCAAGGTGTGAGACCCGTCTGCAAAGCAACACGAAGTGATCAACGTCACGTTCAGAGAAGCTTAACAGACAGAGGGGTGCACACAGCCCTCTTTTGCGACATCCCAGAGATGAGAAAGTAAAAGTGTCACAGGACGGATGCGCTCACACGAGGAAGTCATTTTCAATAAACTCACTGCCTGCTCATTTTTTAAAGACCGTTTCCCTGCGTGTGCTTTTAGGAAGCATCCGGCTTCGGCACACTCCGCATCATTCCCCTTGGAGAAGCTCTCTAGCACCACACACACACGGATGCACACACACGTGCGCAATTCACACATGTGTGCAATGCACGGGACGCACATGCTCGCGGATGTTCACACATACACAGATGCACCTATGCTCACACACTCACACATGTGTGCAAACATGCACACACACAAACGCTCTCTCTCTTTCAGACACATACGCATTCATACCTGGCCACCGAATCCTTGTGAAAATGAAGAATTTCTTGACTCTGGACACGCTGTGAACTTAGCGTTAACTCTTCCGAAATGCAAAGCTCGATGCGGAGAGCAGATTGAAGAAATGCATGGTAAATCTCCTTGATTTTTGAATATTTCTCCCTCGGGGAGGTGACATATTTCCATTCCCATACAAACTGGTATTTTCGGAGGAAATGTCTGTTTTCACACAGACATCTTCAGGTGGGAGTTGATTTTCAGCAAGAAACTTTCGAGAGGCAGCTAGACCGCATGAATTTGGTTCTCAGCATCATCAGCAAGAAAATGCTGGCATCCGTTAGTGATTAAAATGACCTGTTCGACAAACACGAGGCGGTAAAATGCTAGGTCGTTCAAATATTTTAAAGCAGTCTCTGTATTAATCACTAAGGAAAATGACTTCTTCATGCACTTAGCTAAATAAGCTTTTCTTTAGTTTATGTGACTGCCTGTCATGGAAATTCTCCAAAGGAGCTTCGAGAAGTACTGTTGCAAGTTGTCAGGGGTGTGTGATTTCGACCTCTATTCATAAAAATAAGAGTGTCAGGCCTAAAGGTCCTTTGCAGGTCCATGTAGAGCTTTAGGGAAATTAGAAAAAGACTCATTTTCCTCTAAAGTGGAGATTGTCACCTCAGCACTTCCGACATTTGGGGTCGCACATTCCTTGGCTGTGGGGGCAGGGTCGGCAGGGGTCTGTCCCATGCTCTGTCGTTACTGTCAGCATCCTTGGCAATATCCCGCTCCAATCGTGAACCAAAAATTGTCTCCTTGCGTCTCCTTTCTTAAATATATTCATCCGTTTTTTCTCTCAGTGTAAATAATTGAAATAAATATGTTCTCAGAAAGAGACAGTGTTGTTACCACAGACAGAACTCGTGATTCTAGACTAACCATTAACCATATTCATTTTTTTTTGCATCCCTCAGTTTTTCGAAATGATTTCATAATTATTTTCTTATTCTATCTGTACTGAAAACTGTATAACCTTTATTTTTTTAGCCTTGAGGGACCGAATTGGTAAGCATGATAGTGGAAAGCAGAGCTGTGTCTTTTCTGTGTACATAATTAGGTTGTATTCTCTACAATCTTAGAGCAATCTGAAATTTCCTACTCAAAGGCTATAAAAATATGAAGTCTTAAAATACAAAAACGCATCTTATTTTATCAACCAGATTCAAGACTTTTCAATAAAACACATATTTCTAACAATAAATTCTCTCTTACTTCCAGAGACCGCCGACTATGCCGTGATGTGATTTATTTTTGTTAGGAATTGACCGATAAAGGATTATTTCCCAATTCCCCCCAGCAGCCCGCTAAAAACCGCTTTCATAATCAGAAGTCTCTGGGTGAGGATCTGACATTAATCTATTTGAGTTTCTAGGGAATCCGTTCACACAAATGTGGACGGACATAATTTACTTAAGTAAGTTATAATGCACTCATTATATTTGAACCGCTAAGAACTGTGTCTATGAGCAAATGACGTGGATAGATATAATGAAAACCCACAGCGTGACTTTGTCAGCTCTATCTGTATCAGAGTCATGCGGTATCTGCCTCTGTCTCTGTAGTCATATCGTTCACATGTTTGTGGAAGGCCCGGATGTAAATAAAACTAAGTATTGCCATTGACGTTCCATAGCTCTCCTAACACACCCTCTTCTTCCTCCCTCCCCCTTCCCAGCACCTCACTAGCCCCAGGTTCGCCGTGCTCTATACTCCGTCTGTGGTCTAAAGAGCGACAGTGGACAAGCCTGAGTTTTCGTGGTCCTTTGCCTCTGCATCGTCATCTCCCAACCCCTACCCATCAGGTACAAGCTAAGCACAGACCGATTTCTAGGTCACTGCTATGGACATAGGAAGCATATAGAATCGAGTTACAAAAACATTTTTAAAATATTTGCAATTTTCTCAGAACAATACAGAGTATATTATCAGCTACACTTTTATAGGCACGTATAACTCAACCCCATGTTTCATACACATTGTATATAATATCAATAGCGAGGCACACGTCATTTAGAGATATCAATGAAATCTTGCTGATAAGATCTGATACTGTTTAGAAAAACACAGAGCAAGTCAATAAGTCTGCGAGAGATTTCTTTTTAATTAATTTTGATTAAATATTCAGTGAAGCCCATTTATATTTCCCAGCGTACAACTTTTAATGACTCTGTTTAATGCTCATGTGATTTCCTCTGTTAAATTGTTTCCCTGTAGCATTTTCTTTTCTCAGTATGTTAGGGAAAAAAAATATTCTGAAGAAGAGTTTATTGTATCTTAAATTTATGTTCACCGCTGAGTAGATACCCAAAGGGTATTTTATAAGTGCCTTTTCATAAATCAAAAAATAAATAGATGGGCAAAGATTTCTCATGAGCCTGTCAGACTCATGTGGCCCTCATGGCTCCAAGCATGTCATCCTCACAACTCATTTCAATACCATCGCAAGTTGATGCTTAAGGATCTAAGTAGTTCTTACTATATCGTGTCTGTCTTGTTAATTATTCTGCCATGTCAGAGGACCTTGACTAGGAGTATTTGAAGCAGAAGCCCATGAAGGAACGTCGATGTCTGCTTGGGTGGATTCGTAGCTGGTTGAATATCACTCATTCGTTGATATGATAGGTCTTTCTGTTTTCTCAGTTTTTATCAATGATATAGAAAACAGCAAATAGATATGTTATGTATGCAACTTAAATAATAGCGGTGACAAATGACAGGTTCCAAATGGATAATGGTTCTAAAGCAAAATGGCTTTGAAATCAAAACGAACCGTGTCCGAATCCCAGCTCAGAAATGTAATATCCATGTGACTTGGTCATGCTACTTCCTCTCTTCCTCCCACAGAATATTCAGGGAGAAAATTGAAATATTTGTTCTTACGGGACAGCGCTCCTGGGTGAGGAAAACAAAGTGCCAGTTTTCCCACGTGGAGGTGGGATCACTCGGGCCAAACTTACAGCATCTCTACTCCACAAACACGGCACTTGTAGAAAAATCTTACTCGTGAATATATAGAGATTGGATAGAAAAAATAAAATGGTCTTCATTCACAGACAATGTCTTCACGTAAGTAGAAAACCCAAAGGAATTTATAAAAAATAATAATAATAATAAACCTAGGAAGTGATTTTTGCAAGGTAACAGGATATAAGGGATATACAAAAGTCGGTTGTAATTTTATGTGTAAGCAACGAAAAATTGGAAAATAAAATTTTAAAGCAATGCTATTTTCAGTCACATCAAATATTTAAAATAATTAGAAATAAATCCACCAAAAGATGTTCACAATCTCTTCCCCCTAAGTTACAAAACTTTGTTGAACAAAATTAAAGAAATCCTAAACAAAGCGAGAAATATATACTATGATTATAGGTTAGAAAGTCAATATAGTGAACAATTTCTGCCAACTAATTTCAAGACTTATTATAAAGTGACAGGTAACAAGACAGTGTGGGATTTGAGTGAGGATGAACGAATATGTAATAAAACAGAATATAGAGTTCAGAGTTATTCTAACATTTAAATGGAACATTTATTTTCAATAAAACATCAAACGATTAAATAGGGAAAGGAAAGTTTCTTCAACAAAAGATGTTGAAGTACTTGATGCCCAAATTGGAAGAGAGGGTGCCTCAAATTATAATTTATACAATTTTTCACGCAGCATAAATAATTGAAATAGGTATACATTTTCAGAAAGAGATGAAGTATCGTGACCACAGGCAAGATTCTTATGTGATTCTAGACTAAATATTAACAGCATTTCCATTTTTTTGCACCATTTACAGTATTTTTCACTATGGTTTCATAGACATTTTCTTATTCTATCTGTAAACTGAATGTACTTTGTTTTTAGCCTCAAGAAACTAATTTGGTAAACATAACGCTGTGTATTTTCCATGTGTAATTAGGTTGCATTCTCTACGATCTTAGATGAATCTAGATTTTCTGTGTAAAAATATGCAGTAACCTCCCCTTATCCACAGTTTTATATTCCAGTTACCCACTTCTGTCCGATAAAAGACATTGGTAAGATAATTAACAGGAAAGCCATGCACTGGAAAAAATATAGTCTCATTACATGTGTCTGACAAATGACTTGCATCCAGAATATATTAAAAACTTCTACGATTCAACAATAAAAAGACAAAGAATTCAATTAAAAATTTGGCAAATGACTTGAACACATAGTTAACAGGAGAAGAAATTGAGTTGCCAGGAAGCATATGAAAGGGTACCCACCGTGATTAGTCATCAAAGAAATGCAAACTGTTAGATGTCATGCTGCACCCACTAGAAAGGCTAAAATAAAAGACTGACAATAGCGTGTGTTAAAAAGGATGATTAGAAGCAGAAACTTTTATACGTTGCTAGCAGGAAAGTAAAATATCATAGCAACTTTGAAAAAGTATTTCATTTTCTCTTATAAAGTTAAACTCATACTTACTGTATGATTACTAATTCTATTTTTAGGTATCTACACAAGAGAAATTAAAATTTTTCCCTCAAAAGATGTGCCCAAGATCTCTGATCATAATTTTACTTATAATGACTAAACTCTGGAAACAACCTAAATTTCCATCAACAGAAAAATGGTAAATATTGTGTGCTACATTCATACAATGAAATGCAGCGATGAAAATGAATGAGTTGCCGCTATCCATCGAAACTGAATAAAATTCATGAACATACCCTTGAATGAAAGAAGTAAGGTACAGAATGAATCCATGTCTATGAAGTTTCAAAACAGGCAAAACTAATCTGTGGGAACAGAACTCAGTGTAGAATTTACTGGGAATGATGTTTAGACAGGGAGTCACGAGAGCTTCTGAGGTGTTGGTTCCAAGACTGTAGTCATCACGTGATGGTGTATTGAGCTGTCTATTTATGACTTTTTCGTGTATGTTAGCCTGCTGTGTGTATGTACACACAATATATATATATATACATACGTATATGCATATATAAAAGTTTGAGTAAAATGAATATATATAAATATTTATAAATATAAATATATTTACATATTTTATATATATAATTAAACTGACCAAGTTACTTCAAGTCAATGGGAAAAACACAAAATGACAAGGCGACTGTATTATATTGAAAAAGACCTGAGAGGCTGAGCAAACAAACATAATGAAAGAACTTTCCGAACTTTGATTCAAATAAACCAAGGAATTATTGTGATTTTTGATATATGTGATAAAATTAGAACTATAGCTAAGTAAGGAAATGTTCATATATTTTAGAGGTACGTGCTAATTATATAGCGGTAAGATTATATGGGACCTGGAAATTCGTTTTAAAATATCTCAGTAATGCGCACGTGTGTGTGAGAGAGACAGAGACAGAGAGACAGAAAGAGACTGAGATCAGATATAGCTAAATCTGGGTCCTCTTTAAGAGATTTAGTTTTAAAAGATAAACCAAAGACAAAGTAACATTAGAATTATACCAAGGTCCGTTTCAGGCTCCCAGTGGGCACTTTATTGCTGCTAGATTTTTATTTTTATTTTTTGCACTATCCATTTCCCATTTACTGGCTCCCTTTCCTTGACGGACCATTTCCCCATCTTTCATCACCCTTATTTTTTATACAAAGCCTAGCCCCCACCTGATGTAAGATCTGATGTAAAACCATCAGCTGGAGAAAAAGACTGACTCAGAATGGAGGAATTCTGCTCACTCAGAATTCACCTATTTAAATGTTAATCGCATCCAAACACATTCTCCAGGTCGACACGTAAAATTGACCATCACAAATACACACTGGATCGTCCCATAGAAACCTACATTTTTTCAAAAAAACAAAAAAAAAACACAAAAAAACGAAAAACATCTTGGTGATCTAATTCTCACCCGAAACTCAAGTTCTTTCCCTCCTTTTCCGAGCCCTTTCCCCTGCTCCTTCTCCCTCAGCTCACCCCACCCAGACTCTCTCTCCAGCATCTTCTTCTTCCGTAGGATGAACCACCGTTCTTAAATTCCTGAAGAAACCTAACATTTGGAAACTAATTTTACTCTCACCCATTTCAAATAGGACATGGAGGTACCGAAAAACTAGAATTCCTATACGCTGGGTGCAAACATGGTAACGGTGAGTCAGGCAGGGGTGGGAACACATGTCTTTGTTTAATTAGGGTTTTCATGGCCACATAAGCTGATAAAACAACTCATCGGAGAAGATGACCTCGCTCTAAAACTTTCAACCAATCCAGTACAGAGTTTCTACGTCCTCAGCGAGGACAACCGCCCTGTGGGGCTATGGTTTGCACTCTGCATCACTCTGCGACAGAGCTGTGCCTAGACTGAATGGCAAGCTTTGTAGAAATGAACAGGAAGACAAGATAAAATCAGAAAAGAAGGCTTTTTCTCTGCGACTGCCTGAGGCTACTCCCTCACATCTGTAAAATATGCATTGGCTGCTCAATGAAAATGCAGAGTCCTCGGGAAGACACGTCAGAATTCGAGTGTGTGAGAAGCTGTCAGCTCCCCCCGGCCGGCGAGCCCCAGCAGAGTAACCTCAATGCAAGTTTAAATTGGAGCTCCAATATTGAGATTACGGGCAAATGTCCCGCAGCGTAAGCATCAGAGAGAGGGTGACAGTCTCGCATTCAGAACACTCTCAAATACGCTAAGGCATAAAAGATTGAAACGTTTAGTCTCGCAAAAAAATATTAGGTGCCATATAATATTTAGGGTACCCAGATTAGGAATATGCATTATATGTGACCAGAATAACAATAAATCTACCTTAAGAAGTCTGAGAAATCGAATTGGATTAAAATAAAGAGAAACACAAAGATATGCTTGTACATATTCTAACTTTGCTGTATTGGGCTGATCGAATAACCTGTCCTTATTTCAAAGGGCAGATTAACTTTCCCTCTAACGAGACTTTTTATAGGACCTCTCTGTTGGCAGATTTCTAAAGACATTATCCTGCAGAGAAGGGAGTGGAAAAAACCTCTCACTAACAAAAGACTGAAAATTACGATCTCAATTTAATGGGGGAAAAAAGTTTCCACTCACCATTTAACGTTTGAGAACATGAAAATTTATTCATAGAAATCCCTCCCATTCTTAGTACTCTTAAATTAAACTTTAAACTTGATGAACTTCTGATGAAATCATATTCAAATATTTAAGCATAAGACTATGCAGGCATGTGATCTGTAGAAGCAGCTATGTGGCTTTAAAATCGAAGTCAGTTTTACTGAGTCAGACAAAATCAGATTATCACTGGAATATGACCTGTCCATCTTCCATCTCTGTCTCTCTCTGTCTCTCTCTGTCTCTCTCTTTCTCTCCCTCTCTCTCTCTCTCTCTCTCTCACACGCACACGCACATATACATATTGCCTCTATAAATACCTGAGTGTGTATACTTATATATCACATAGCTACAACACATAACACATACAAACTTAAGCTCTTAGTTTAAATGATAAACTTTCTCATTAAAACAACACCATAAACTCTTTTTTTACAAAAAGCCGACCATGCGAAGGCTCCGTGCAGAGTTAAAACTATGAAATGTGGCCCCGGCCATTCAGGGAAGCCTTCGGCAGAGTGTGTGGCGAGGTGAGCTCTCTCTGGAGTACAAAACAGCGCGTGATGGACACGCACAACAGGGGTTTCAAGAAGGATGCTGGGGAGAAGGACGAGGGGAGAGGAAAAGACTGAGCATCCCCGGGGGAAACTAAATAGCAGGCTTTAGTTTAAAACAACGGATGATGCACGCACGCATGCCCCTCCCTCCAAAATGCTGCAGATATTACAGCGACAACATAAAAGCGGTATTAACCCAAATCGCAAAAATTCTACAGGGGAAGCAGAGGCTTGGAGTAGCTCACTCGGTTTGTAAAAGGTGGTCTCTTGGTGAAGGGCTGCAGAGAGCTCAGAATTCCAGAAACGTCTTCGCAGGGAGCCCGAGGTGCTGGGCTTCAGGGAGGTGCCGCGGTGCTGGCTGCGGCCCAGAGGAGCGCAAAGGTCTCCACGCCAGGGACAGTGACCGAGACAGGGCTCCTGTCCCCTCTCCTGCACTCACCAGCACCACCAATCGCCCGACTGGTGGTTTATTTTCTGGAAAAACCGACCTGGGGCAATAGGCATTTGAGAAAGCAGATAGGAAACGGGAGATTAAATTCTGTCCCCGGACGATGGAGACTTCAACAGCTTTTCCTGACAGACTCCCAAA
>NW_006438073.1:8242365-8251828 GCF_000325575.1 Pteropus alecto
CTGAACCGATGTGTCCCCTGACGGGACATCACAGGAGAAGCACAATGACCACAGGAGGCGAGGCACCTGCCACCTGCTGCTGCTTCCCATGCTGCCCACGGGGCAGAACCCGGGCCTGGCCGACCGGTCACCAAAGGCAAGCCCCACCCCCAACGGGCCTTGCCTTTGCACACAGAGCTTTAAACCGGCCTTTTCGGGATTTACTCTTAAATAGGCCACATTTCTACATTCACATGTAGTTGAATATTGCTTCATTATCCAGCCTCTCAGACTCACACTCACTCACTTGTGGTATTTAGTGCATTTACTTTGTGATTAATCCTATATTTACATTCGTCTATCGTCTTTGAGCCTAATTTCTATTTAGTCCATCTGCTCTTTGCTCCTTCCTTCCTTATTTCCTGAATCGTTTTTCGATGATCGAACTATTTTTTCATACCCTGGCCATCCCGACTGTTGACTGCTCCCCGTGTGTGGCGTTGCCCCTGAGCTCACAGCGGGCACCAGTAACTTACCGCAGGGCGTGTAAAGACCAGTCTGTGACATCACAAGAACTTCGAGAAGTTTACGACAGAGCATCTCCAGTAACGATCCTCCCATCCTTCTGTCTCGATCATATATGTTATTGCTATAGATGCTATAAAAATCACAAGCTCTTTGTGATGTGTGTTAATATAAGCGAAGGATACATTAGCGTTTCAAATGCATATGGAAAATAGAAAAAAATCACATTCTTTATATTTACATTTGTATTACTTTCTGCAAACGCGGTTACTTTCCCAAAGCGTTTCTACCCAGCCTTTAATATTTCTTTTTAGCATTATTTATTTTACTTCGAGTTTTGAACAGTGTTTCCACTGGATATAAAATTATATGTTGATGATATTTTTTTTTTCTCTCCACTCTTTAAAAACGTTCTCTTGTCTTCTGGATTCCACGGACGGCAGTATTTTTTGTTGATGTTCTTTGTATGTAATGTTTCCTTTTTCCACTGGCAGCTTTCACAATTTTCTCTTTATCTGCGATTCACAATTTAACTATAGTGTGTCTGGTAGGTTTTTTTTCCCATCTTCTTTGCATTTAACCTGAGCTCCTTAGATTTGTGTGTTATTATCCTTCATTAATTTTGGAAACGCTTTCGATCACGACCCTTTCAAAAATTATATCTCTCTCATTTTCTTCTCCTTCTCGGACTCCTGTTTCTCATTTGTTAAACTAAATATCTGATACTGAAACTCATACCATGGATGCTGTTGCTTTTTCGTTTTTTTCTCTTTTTCAGTGAGTATGATCATTTCTATTGATCTGTCTACACGACTGCTCTGCTAAATCTGGTCTGCCGATCAGGCCATCAGAAGCATTCTCATTTCTGACGTTTCTCATTTTCAACATTCCCATTTGAATCTTTTTTCAGGGTTTGGTATCTCTGCTGAGGTTTCCATTCATTCTCTCCTATTATCCACTTTCTCCATAAGATATTTTAATGTATTAACCAAACTTATGTTTTAAGGTCTCTCTCTGATAATTCCAGCATCTCGGTCACCGTCGCATCTGTATACTGTCTTATTTTCTTATTATCCATGTCTCTGATCTTTTCCTCTTCTACCCAGACAGAGAGAGTGTGCCATGTGTCATGAGCCTGCCTCATCCCAGAGTGCCTTGTTCCCTTTGTATTTTTGGCCATGAGGTTATATTGTGTTGTCAGCAATGTGAAAGGTTCAAAAACCCGTGAGGCCTGTGTCCCTCGTTAAGATGGGAGTGGCGTCCCCTGGGAACGTCTGCGTGTTTCGTGGAAGCCGAAGTCCCCTTTCTGCTTTCGACGTGGCAGCGCGCATGGCGGCGGGCTGCTGCGGGCAGGGTGAGGGGCGGCAGTGCCAGTACTGACCACTTCGAGAGCTGCAGGCCTAGGGGTCGGCTCAATGACAACAGTGGTACAAGTAGAAGGGGCTCTCCAGGCCCTCGGTGGCAATCGCTCGCTCAGGGACCCTGCATTAAAGCAGCTTCTCCATGTGTCCCTTAAGCCTGAGGGGAGTTGGTGGCTTTCCGCCATTTCTTCTCCCTGGTAGGAAACTCTCCGTCACAATGTTTGGCCCAGGCGACGTCATCATTGCCTCAAAGATGAGATGCTAGGATTGGCTGCGTGACCTGAGACAGTCTGAAAGAGACACTGACCTCATTGCCAGAGGAAAAGATCTTGTTTGTCTAAGACACACACTGGCAAACCTGTCACTTAAATGATCACCAACGGTTGCCTGGGCAGAGGCCTGACCATGACCTCATAAGAATGAAGAGGTGCTCCCTTTAACCACGGCGGTGGGGATAACAGCGGGAAAGCCGTGGGTGCAGAGTCTCTGTTTGGGCGGATGGGCCGCCTGTTGAAGACTGCACACACAGCAAGGCAAATGTTCTTAACACGACTGGTCTGAACCATGAAAAATGGCTGCGATGATAAATTTTGTGTATTTTACAACAATTAAAAAAAAGTCTATGAAGGGTGCTAGCTTCTTCCGGCTACCCAGAAGATTAACAGAAAGAGAATAACAATCTCGAATTTCAGCAAGGCCCAATCAGAGAATCAGGGCATTTCTCTGAGAAGCCTAACTCATTTCTCACCATCGGGGCTCACCTGAGGTCGAGCCTGCTTACGGACATTTGATGAACCCAGAGTCTTCTGTTCAGGGACTTTAATTACATAAACACAAGCCCCTTCACCTTTGTCATAAATGTAACCGAATCATGGGTGTGGCGTCTTTGACGTTCGCAGGGTCCACCCACACTAAAGGGGAGGGACTTCTGCAAGGCGGGACAGCACTTGAATTCTGGCTACCACAGGGGCCATCCCTGAACCAGCCAGAATACAGTCTGGCTGGCTTAAAAATTCTACTTCCCTGAGAGGTATGTGACACCAGGAGTCCCCTGGGTAGGTCTCTGCTCAGTGTCAGGGACATGGCTCCTGCAGCAGCCTCACGGGAACCAGCCGTCCAGGTCATGGGCAGTGACCTTCAAACTTGTGAACCACTTACCCTTGAGTTTTCCCTCAAGGCTCTCTAACCCTTTTGTAATTGATTTCATGCACTAAATCTCCCTCTGTTCAATGTATCTAATGCGGCTTCTTTTCTGTGTGGAAAAAAATCATGATCTGTCCATAACAGGAACTTAATACAATTTAGCCTCCTACTGCTCAAGAGATTGAGATGGATTGTCTTTTTCTAGGCAGTAAATTTCTTCAAATAATACACACGTATTCCCATGCAGGTATGTAAAACCATTAGTGTAGAAAACTACTGAATTCTACAAAAATTAATATACATTCTTCAAATCACTATCACACTTGCACCAAACACCTATCCCAGCATAAATCTTTATGTGAGACTGGAATTTTGAAACTAATAACAAACTGTAAAATAATCAAAATGGGATCCCAATAGCATAAAGAAACTAGAATGCTACTAAAAGTGATTTAGGCATTTGAAAACAAAATTATCCGGCAAGTTCTTTATTTTTTACATCAAAAGGTAGAATTGGTGCTAGATATTTATGCGTATATGTCTGTATGTGTCCCTTTATACTTTTATACTCTTGTTAATGAGACGATTTGGGGTATTCTTGCACAAATTAGACGTAGGAATTTTCTTCCAATATAGTATATATTCCCAAATATGTTGGGCGGGGCATGCCTACCTTAGCAGAATCCACAAGCAGCAGCATGGGGGGGGGGCCTCCACTGCAATACTAGACATCGGGGAGTTTTTATAATCATATAGAATGCATTCTACTAAGACCATTTATTTATTCCCGGAAGAAAAACATTGACCAATAAAATTCTGCTCAATCAAAAACCACTTGTTCAGAAATCCAAAATCAGGACATTCATGCCACTGGTTGTGGGGTCTTGACTATATCAGTATTCACTTAAATAAAACACACTTAACCTAAGAAAGTATTAGCTTGAGATCGGTGTATCATATCCACTCTGTGAGTAAACAAAGGGAGAACTGGAATTCTCATAGAGTTAGTGTTGTTTTAGGTGGATTTGATTATCTCACATTCTGCGTAATATTGTCACCAGATTGTGATTACTGCTGCCACATCCCATTATAAGGCATGTGTTCCTGTCATTTTCTCACAAGAAAAGCAAACCATCCAAGGTCAGCATGGATGTCCCTTTTCTTGGTTCTTCTCTGGCAAGAACGTCATGTCACCATTAAGAAAGTATCACATTTTCAGATCACCTCAAAAGCGATGAACTCAGCCTCAAAGAATGAGTTGGGGAGGAAACTGAGCAATTGATGTGGGTCTCGGTACATCCGCCCAAGAAACGAGAAAATAAGAGATTCTAAGACAACGGCCAAGGCCTTCCGATCCTCCACTGGGTCTCGTTTTTCTTCCTGCCCTGAAAATCTCATTCATATTTTCTCCTGGATTTTCTTATACAGACACATCAAAGAAATAACACTTCCTCCCACACATGTGTTGTGCCTTGATGTCGGTCCCACCCCCACAGAAACCCAAAGGCAACATTTGGCATTAGAAGCTGATGCTTCCTCAACCATGAAGCCTGAGCCAACAGCAGGTACAGAAATCGAGCCTTCGTCATGAGGTGACTCTTACTTTCCTAGACTAAATCACAGCTCTGTGAGGCAAATCCATGTTTGCAACATCTTCCCAAGGGATACTTATTTCGAATTAAACAACCGCGTTTTCCCCGGAGAGGTTCAAATTTCCAACCAATATCAGCATAGAACCCTTATTTGTCCCTTCCACGTGTCTGTCAGGATGTATGTACACCAAACGACATCTGCTGACTACACCCTCCTTCTTAATTTGTCCCTAACAGCTCTCCCTGGAGTCACTGTGGACTGCAGGCTGATACACCAGCCCACATAAGTGCCTGCGTCTGCCAGCTGGACGGCTGTAGACTGCTGGCATGTGCACAGTGTTAAAAGGGCTAAAAATTCTTCCAGGGCTTAGAGGAATTTAGGCCACCAGAGCTCCATAAATTGAAGACTGATAACACTCATTGTGTTTGGGTCCTCTCCAGCACGACATTCTGTGCTGTCCCCATCTCTAGTTGGTTGGACTTGGTACATTTCCTAAAAACGAGGGCCAGGTGTCCAGCACTGCCAAGCAAAAAGCCATTTCCATTTGGGATGGAAATTAGCAATTCCAATGTAATTTTACTTTAAATCTTCCAGAATCATTTGTAAATATAACCTGACTTTCAGCAAGGCTAGTTGATTCTGACGATAGTCCCCTGCTTTTTGCAGAAATTCGATAAGTGCTGATTGATTTTTTTTTAAATCATCAATTCTTCTACTAATGATGGTTGGATGATCGATTTTAAATCTAATGAGAGGATACACCAATTTTATGAGGCTGAGTGTAATATTACTGAGATGACTCAAGTGAAGAAGTCAATTACCATAAGGCACAATTTCTCAAGACCCAAATTATATCGAGGTGGACAGAGTCATTGCAGAGAGCTGATGTCCATAAGCCAAAGTCACAGGCACAGATTGACCCTCTAACATTATCTTCCAAACTCCAAAGGGAAAGCTCAGGATTTTTTGAAATTGCTTAGACTTTGTAATCTTTAATTCAAAAGCAGAACCTCGGTCTCCATTGTCTCTAGGAATTTTTGAATCTAAATGAGCTAAAGTACCAAACCAGTGTATTGACCTTTCTCGTTCCAAGACTCGAAATCAATAAACTCTCTAAATCTAATAGTTTCAGTCATTCACTCACAGAAATAAGGATGCATGTAGTCATAGTCTAGAGCAGGTTAAAAGATAATTAAATCAACACCATTCATCTTCCTGAGGATTGCCTGGAAAAGAGAGAAATAAGTAAAAGGTCAAAGATAAATTCCAAACGTATTTAGCAAAACATTCTATCTCTTGTAGGAATCCAACGCACACAAATAGAACACACTCCACAATGATTCCCCACGCTTTCTCTTCTTTTTACCCTCACAGCCCTGACTGAGGTTAAGGGGAAGATAGAATCCATCGAACGCCTTTTCATGAAAGCACACACTTCTCAGACAAGACCACCACACTGCATAAATTCGAGAGGTGCTATGAATCTTGGCATCTCTTTGAACGGCAGTCCTAAATTTGCATAACACACAACCCACTTACTATTTTAATTCTGGAAGTCAAAAGAAGGAAATCACCCTCAAAACCAACTTCTCTGTTTTCAATTCATAGCTTTCTAAGATTTGCCTGAATTCTATGAATTTTTACTTAGAAAACAAGTGGATCAATGATCTCCTAAGAATGTTTAATAAATTAAAATATTTCAGTTAAATTCAAGGTAAACATTTTACAGTGAAGAATATTTAACAAGAGGATTTTCAAAATCATTACCCACTAATAACTTTCAGACAAGAAAAAAATACTTAAAAATTACAATCCACAGTTTATTTCTTGTAGTCTAGAAGTAAAATCTTTAAGGATAAAAGTAAAGGTATATAGACATTTCATAGTTCTTCTGATTTTTTTTTTATCTTGAGTAAACTAAAGATAGGTAACTTTAAAGCAATTAGGTAAAATTGATAACAATTATACAAGAAATGAGAGGGATAAATTAGGATTTTTTTGTTATGTAAAATACTTGAGAAGTGGTATAGTATTATCTGACAGTTGATTCGTGTTAGTTGTAAACGTATATGCAAACTCTAGAGCAACCACCAAAAAATTACAAAAGAAGTATAACTGATATGCGAAGAAAGGAGTAAAAAGGGATATCACATGAAACACTCAAAACAACAAAATGCAAAAAAAAAAAAAAGGAAGACAAAAATAGGAATAAAAACAGGCAGAGGATAGAAAACAGTAACAAATATGGTAGATAGTAATCTGACTATATCGAAACCACTTTAAATGTCAAGGAACTAAGTATACCAACTAAAACACGAGGATCATCAGGGTGGATCAAAAAACGAGACCCAACTATATATTGCCTATAGGAAAACCACTTTAAATATAAAAATACATGTGGATTAAAAGTTAATGGATGGAGAAAAATATAACACGGTGACACTAATCAAAAAAAGCAGAACTAGTTCTATTAATTCCACACGGAGCAGACTTCAGAGCACAGAAAGTTACCGCGGGTAAAGAGAGATAAAGGGGTCCATTTTCCAAGAATACATAAAAATACATGAGGCAGAAAAGGAAAAACTGCAAAGAGAAAGGGATGAATGTGCTATTATACTTGAGACTTCAACATCCCCAATCAGAAATGAACAGATCCAGCAAGAAAACCAGCAAGATTGGAACCGAATTGAACATCTGCATCAAACAACTGGATATGGTCGATATCCACAGACGACTTTATCCAGCAAGAGCAGAAAACACATTCTGCTCAAGCACGTAGGGAACATTCACTAGGATAGGACACATTCCGAGCCATAAAATATACTTAAAACATTTAAAAGAATGAAAATCATACACTGTGGGCTCCCAGACCACAGTGGAATTAAACTAGAAATCGATAAAAGAGTGACAGCCGGGAAACCCAAAATATTGGAGTGAAATTATACACTTCTACATAACACATGGATCAAAGAAGAAATCTCAGGAGAAGGTAAAATACATTAAATGAATAAAAGCGAAAATAAAACTTTTCAAAATTCGCAGGATAAAGAAAAAGCAGAGCTTAGAGGAAGGTTTATACTGTTGACTGCATATACTAGAAAAGAAGAAAGATGTAAAATTTAAAAATCTAAGCTTCCACCTTAAGTAACTAGAGAAAGAAAAACAAATTAAATCCAAATGTAAGCATAAAAAAAGAAAAATATAAATTAGAGCAAAAATCAATGAAATTAAACACAGGAAATCGATAGGAAAAAAAAACAGCAAAACCCAAAACTCATTCTTTGAAAAGATCAGTAAAATCGATGAGCCACTAGTCAGGCTAGCCAAGGGAAAAAAGATAGAAAAGACACAAATTACTAATATCACAATTAAAAGAGAACGTTTTAATGAAGATCATATGAACACGAAAAGCACCGTAAAGGGGTGTTACGAACACTTCTCTGTCCACAAATGTGATAACCCAGATGAAACGAACCAATAGCTTGAAAGACAAAGTCTGCCAAAACTCACACAAGAAGAAATAGACTATTTGGATAAACATATATATATTTAAAACATTGAAGCACAGGGCCCATGTACATTCACTGGTGAGTTATAGCGAACATTGAAGAAGAAATGATATTAATTAATATTAATTCTCTGTGATGTCTTCCGAAAGACAGAAGCAGAGAGAATACTTTCTAACTCATTCCATGAGGTCAGCATTGCCTCACACAAAAACCAGACAAAGATGTTAACTGGAAAAGAACACTACAGACTAATGTCTCTCATCAACGTAGATGCAAAATCCTCAACACAATAACGAATCGAATATGACACCGTATAAAAAGAATAAAACACCACAAGCGAATGTGCTTCATGTAGTTGCAAGCCTGCTTCAACGTTTGAAAATCAGTTAAGGTAACCCATCCACATCAAAGACAAGCAAACGAAGACAAATCAGACAATCATATCTGTGGATGCGGATATGCCGCCCATTCATAATAACAACAATAATAATAAAAACACTTGGCAAACTAGGAATGAGGGAACTGACTCAAAGAGGTAAAGAACATCTACAAAACAGCTACAGCTGACCTCATACTTAGTGGTGACGGGCTCGAAGCTTTCCCACTAAAATTAGGATGTCCCCTCTCAGTACTGTTTTTTGACATCATACTGGAAGTGCTAGCTAATGCAGGAAGACAAGAAAAGGAAATAAAAGGTATATAAATTGAGAAGAAATCAATAAAAATACCTTTGTTCACAGACGATTTGTAAAAAAGTCAAAAGAATCAATCAAAAGAAAACTTCTAGAACTAATAAGTCATTAGAATAAGGTTATAGGATGCAAGGTTAAAATACAAAAGCATATTCAGGTCATGTGTTATTCAGAAACTGCATATTTAAAACAGCGATGAGATGCCACCGCATGCCTATTAGAGTGGCCAAAATCCAGAACTCTGACAGCACCAAACGCTGGCGAGGACGTGGAGCCACAGAAAGCCTTGCTCATGTCACCAGGGATGAGAATGGTGTGGCCGCTTTGGAAAACAGTCTGCTCGTTTCTTACAAAACGATCGTAACATAACATTTAACACAAGATCCAGCAACCATGTTCCTGGTGTTTACCCAAATGAGTTGAAAATATATATCCACACAAAAACCCGCACGTAGGTGTTTATAGCAACTCTGTTTATAATCGCCAAAACTTGGAAGCCACCGGTCTGTCCTCTAAGTGATAGATAAATAAACTGTGGTCCCTCCAGACAACTGAATATTATTCAGCAATAAAAATAAATGAGCTATCCAGCCATGAAAAGACATAGGGGGACCTTAAATGCATGTGACTAAGTGAGGGAACCAAAGGATTTGGAGAGACG
>NW_006438073.1:8251955-8262712 GCF_000325575.1 Pteropus alecto
GCGGAGATTGGGTGCAAGGAACAGTCAGAGCACAGAGGACTTACAGGGCAGCGAAGGAGTTGCAGGTGACACCGTGTGGCCGACGCCTGTCCTCCTACGTTTATCCAAGCCCGCAGAGAAGACGACCCAAGCACAGACCCTGATGTAAACTGCAGGCCTCAGAGGGTCACGCCGTGTCCCTGGGGGCTCGCGCATCGCCGCAGCTGCACAGCCTGGTGGGGGAGGCTGGCCGCGGAGGAGGCTGCACGTGGGCGGCAGGGCACACGGACTCTCCGAGCTGTCATTCAGTGTTCGCGGTGAACTTAAAACCGCTCTGAAAAATAAAGCTTATATTTAAACACGCACACAACTACGTGAATCTCAAAACAAAGATTTGAAATAAATAAAGCCAATAATGACAAACTGAAAAGAAAAATAGATCCATCCTCGTTAAGCAATGTATTATTCCATTTAAATGACATTCTCGCCAAGGCAAACTGTGGAGACAGGGAACAGATGGGTGATTGACAGGACATGGTCTGAGGAAAGGGCTCTGGGGGGAAGGGCACGGGGATTGTTGGGGTAACAGAATTGTTCAAAGCCTTCACCGTGGTCGGAGTTACAGCCGGTGCACGTTGGTCAAATCTCGCTGGACACTATGCTAAACGCTGAATTTTACTGTATGTAATTTATGCCGTATTCTTTTAAATTAGGGTAAATAAAGAAACACAAAAGTGGCAGAAATATCCATTGGAATCTATGTGCACAGCTATATATTCTTGCTCCCAGGAGTTCAATTAACCTTTTTTTTTTTTTTTTTTTTTTTAGGGAAACTTAGTTACTTAGTTCTAAGACGAGCACTCACACTTCCCAGTTAACTGTCAAAATCGAACCTACCTCAGGGTTCAAATTTCTCATGTGAAAAACTAAATGCGTACACTCAATAAACCAAGTAAATAATCTCCAAGATCTGTTTCAGAATAAATCATTCTGTTGCTTCAGTACACACCTGTTCAAGCAATTATTTTAGTCTTTTCTTTACTAAACATATTTTTAAAATATTCTGCAAATAGAAATAAGAAGTGGTATGGATAGACATACACACAGTGATGGGGTTAGTCAATAAAACTTAGAATTGGAAGACATCTGCATAATAAAACAATTCCAAATCCTTATTATTATACAGTATGCCGGGTCCAGGTGGGCGGATGCCCGGGGCGGCTGGTGGGAGGCCACGTGGTCCATGGCGACACCCGTAGCTGCTCTGCTGGCCTCCGCCTTCAGTCTCCACCCAGCGATTCGTGGGTTACAAGTGTGATCACATCCTTTCTCTACTGCAGACTTCCCAGTGCATCCGCATCTCAGTCACAGCAAACACGGAGGTCCATGCGGTAGACCAGAAGGCCACATGATGCTCCTAGGGCTTCGCTTCCTGTGACTCTGCCCTTACCCTACTCGTTCAGGGACACGGGACTCACTGCTCGACCTCAACTGAGAAGCTGGCTCTTCTCCCAGAGTCCTTCCTCTGTCTCTGCTTATGTCCCTCTCAGTTCCTCCAGGTCTTTTCTGGAAAGAGCGCAGCCTGTGCCTAACCCACTCCGTCCTCCTCCTCAGCCCTGATCAGCATCTGACACACTAGAGGTTCGTAAATGGTGTTTGCGTAGGGCAGTCCCCTGAACTCACAGAAGCTCCGTGGGACCTGGGACACGGATAAGAGAATTACCCCAGGGTTCAGCATTCGGCTTGATTTAAGGAGCCATCGGCTCTCCACACGTCACCCAGAATGGGTTCTCCAACGCTGCAGACCGGCGAGCAAGCCCTATGTGTCTCCCCTTCTGCACTGGACAGTGTGCTTCAGTGTTCCTGACCACGTGCCACGTCGCAGCTGCCGTGGCAGAGTCACACGGAACTTGCCTATTGGGTGATGACTTTCTAGAAGCTGAAATCCACACCTAGGTCTGTGGACAATATCAAGGCTCAGACTTTGCTCCACGTGTGCTGACGGGGTGGGACCTTAGGTGGGACACCCAAGGTGCAAACAGACACACCCTGTGACACGGGGTGGCCGAATGAACGCCACGATTCACACGCCCCTCCGCATGGCCCAAAGTTGTCACTGGAAGCTCTGGGGACACTAAGGGTGGCAGTTCCCAGCATCTTTGGCCTCCAGGAAGGACCATGGACACAGATCTTGGCAACGGGATATGAACAGCAGTATAGTTGTCACTACAATTCAAGGCAGGAAAAATGCCGAGATGCATTCTTCATGCTGCCTTTCCCCTTGTCTTCGGGGCGAAGCCCTTGGTGAGATGGAGCTGAAGATTTAAGGAGCCTCAGACTCCAAGGCATCTTGGTCTGGCCAGGACCATTGACTTCGACCTTTATGTGAGCAAGCAGCCATCTCCTCGGGTGTCAACCTCAGAAAGGGTGGGGTGCATGCGTCGCAGCTGCTCCGTACCCTCACGCAGCTCATAGGCCCTTGCCTGTGCGCAATGCCCCTGCTTTAAAAACTCGTTCTCACACACGCCCAGAGATAGAAAAGTGACAGAGAGAGACTAACAGCTCCCAAATACCACCCAACACACACGCACAAACGCACTCACACGCACATGCACACATGCACACATGCACGCACACACACACGCACGCACAGCATGCACATGCACGTACACACGCACACATGCACACACGTACACGTGTGCACACACACACACACATGCACGATTGCATTTGCCCAGAAAGGACTCTCGAGGGGTTGTGAAGAGAACAGAGTTGATTTTCTCTGCCACACAGATGTGTATTGGGCGATGTCTTTGTTTACTAATAATGATGTTTTCTTATATTTTTTTCGTGAAGAGATAAAAGAAAATCTGGAACGGTGAGAGTCATTGACGAGAAGTCTGGAGGAGGAGAGGCAGGAACCCGACGGTGAAGCCCCCGCCACAGGCCCCAGAGAAGCGCTCGGGGTGGACTTAAGTAAATGTGCCCTTAGGTGCTTAAGGTTCCCTCTGCTTAGGTGTCGCCTGCTCGGGCATCGTTCCCCAACACCCATCTAGCTGGGGCCTCTGTCCCCCAGCACGTACCTGCTCACACACTCACCCCCTTTCCTGCAGTGTGAACTGCCTGAGTCAGGAGTTTTTGTCTTACTCATTCGCCATTTGTTCTTGTGACCGACTGAGCAAATTACCTGGCCCGGGCCAGGGGGCGTTCACGAAGCAATTGTTGAATGAATAACATATGGGATGTTCGTGACCAGTCTGTGTCACCCTGTGCGTGTGACTAGAAGTATTGCTCTAAAATGGCAAATCATCCCATCAACCTTAAAGCAGAAAATTTGTACCGAAACGTTTTGTGCGGTGACTCTATAAATGCCATGTTTTTCTTTGTCGTTTACCAGCTCCTTGTTCTACCCAGAGGAACAAGAGCGGATTGCCTGGCGAGGTCAGAGGTCAAGCCGTCAGCAGGCAGCCGGCTTGGACAGCGGCAGCTCGGGGAGCGTCCTCAAGCCGCCCCAGTGGGAAGCTCATTATCAAACACGCTATTTAATAAGGTGTTTCTACTCTTACCTGCCCGCCCGCCTTAGGCTCACTTATTAACCTCCGAAGTGGTTTCACTCCGCCAATCCGCATCGGCATTGAAAATGATCTTGGAATTAAAAGAAAAAGGACTTGTGTTTTGGTAATGTCATTTGAACGTGATATGAACACATTCACCTAAAAATTCTGCATCGTTCCCCAAATCCCAGTCCTGAGCCGAGGTGCATATTCAGTAAACAGCGCGTCGCTTAAGGAATCAGAGAAGCAATCCCAGACAGCGGGGAGAGAAATAAGAAAACACAGCACAATAAGGATTTTTCTCAGGAGTATTTCGTTGAGTGTGTTAAACCCGATTCTCTTATTGCCAGTAAAATTTATGTCTAGTTCTGCTGGATATAAACAAAGACCTTCGAGGGAGAAGCTGAGATGTGTCAAGCTCTGTCCCCGAAAGCCTCAAGAGGCTACGGAGGGGGCCACGCACTATGACCCCGACAGCCGCAGACCCCACAGGCGATCCCACGGATGATCATTCCAACGCATGTCTCACGCCCAGAAGCCCCTGCTCGTGGGCTTCCTTTCATATAGCAGAGTTACAAGGCTGTAACTCTGATTCTTACCTGCTTACTCAGAGGTGATCGAGTTCAGGCAAGATGATTCATGGTGACCAAACTCCCGTGATATTGATTTATAAACCGGAATGCCAATATAATCCGTCGATAATATGAGCTACAGCTGAAGAAATAGTGGGTATCTTTTGTACAACTCAATAAAATCATCTTCTAGAAGTCAAGTCTCCTCATGAAACAATTTGTAGGCCACATTCTTTATTTTACTTAGTTTCTCTATTGTAATAGTCTCTTAGGTAACTTTCTCATGAATTAAAGGCACTGAAATTTCTGTAATTTGAAGACAGTGTCGATTAAGCCCAGGGTTTACTAATTCCCATGATATTATTAGACCACCAACTGAAACTGAGCCTAATCCAGCCCATGGAGTGAAAAGCAAATAAAAATCAGTTTATAGCTGACGTAAGTTCACAGTAACCCCTACGGTCAGTATAAATGTTTGTTCCTTCCCATGAAACATTACCCCTTTGTCTGATTCATGGATATATTTTTACTATAATGGTTTCTTTTTTTAACAAATTATGCTCCTGTGAATTACGAATCTCATTGTCTTTCCCAGTGAACGCATGCAATTCTACTAGCCATGTCCACATATCAGAAAATCACTCAAGAAAATGGCGCGCATTTATTCGAAAATCTGAGAGCCGTTAGCTGCAGATGCCATCATCAATTAAAGGACAAGCTCTGATAGGCACCAATTTCCTGATCTTAGCGCTAAATTGATCTGCCTCGTGATATGAAACTTGGTTTCGCTTCACTCTAAGCGTGTAAGTATTGATTTTTCTTCATGAGTTATGTTCCACGGTGAATTCTAAACTTGAATTTCCAATGCAGAACGAATTAAGATGTTACCAGCACCACGTAGCTTTCGTAAGTCTGAAAGCGTGAGAAGGGATTGTTTTACAGGTGCTTCGGTGAACGTCTGTAAATGATATATCTGACTACCTTCTCCCGGAATGTCTCACAGAGACTGTATATCGAATCGCTCAGAGATTTGTCAAAAGACGCAACGCTTCAGTTGTCATAAAAATAAAATTAAAATACCGATCATAAATATCAATTGAAATTCTTCACGTTAGGTAGATGCCATTGATACAGGCTAAGGGATGTATATATATATATGTGATATTTTAGTGTGAAGTGGTATTATTAGACAATGGTAGATGTAAAATGACACACGGGGTTACTGTGCCTACTTGGCGTGCACTGAGGGCCGAGGTTGTGTAACTCTCTCTGTCCACGACGTCGGCGACAGGCAGAGTTGGAGCGTGCTCCACGCCTTGCGCCTTATTCAAGATCCACTGCCCTTTTTCATTCCAACACCCCCGACCCTTTTCGAAATGTGCCGAAAGAAGGAGTTCAACAAAAATTATCCTATTAAGGGAGATATAAATGATGATGAAGAGGGGAGAGACCTCTCCAGCCTGTTTAAGATGACGCAAATGGCACAATCATCTTAGAGAGTCGAACGACACCATCGGCACACCCCGCGGTCCAGCCGTTACATGCCTAGATCTCTAACCAGGATAAATGAAAACGTGTGTTCGCATAAAAAGTTTTTTGTAAATGTTCATAGCAGATTTATTTACATACCCAAAACACGAAAACAACACAAGGATCCATCACCAAGTTAATGGATAAACAATCCGCGGAATGCTCATACATGAAGGACTTCTCAGCCATTCAAAGGCGTGAGCTATGTATACGCTCAGTGTCATGGATGGATGTCACAACTACGCCGAGAGAAAGAAGTCAGATAAAATAAGCGTGCATGCTGCGGTTCTACTCATGTGACATTGCAGAACAGGCCACACGAATCTGTAGTGACAGGGATGCGAAGCATTCTGGAGGTGGCTAGTCGTCAGGGGTAAGTAAGAAGAGGGCGTGCAAAGAGACTTGAGCAAGTGTTTTGGGATGTAAATATTCCATAACTTGATTATTCTTAATGTTAACTGTATGCCACCAATACAGGCTAAGTGAGACATATGCAATATTTTAGTGTGTTTACTGATGTGCACGTTTGTCAGAAGTCATAAAACTATACAATCAAAATGGATGTTGTCTTATTAAATGTAATTATAACCACAATAAATTTTGTAAAAATAGCTATACTGTTACCATTTTCGCTTACCAGATTGTAAAAAATTAAAGAGTATGACGAGACACTTTTCGTCAAGGCTTTGGAGACGCAGGCACTCACACACTGCTGGGCGACACGCAAACCGCTCCGTGCGGTATTTAGCTCAGCATTTACCTTGAGACTTAGACTCACCTCACCCTAAAGACTCACCTCAACCACACAAACACACAGATGCACAAGGTTATCCGCTGCAGCATTTTTTTTACAAATGCCAGTTACTAGCAACAACTACACCAGGAAATACATATACATATGAAATATTTATTTATGTTTAAGTCAGATAAAATAAGCGTGCATGCTGCGGTTCTACTCATGTGACATTGCAGAACAGGCCACACGAATCTGTAGTGACAGGGATGCGAAGCATTCTGGAGGTGGCTAGTCGTCAGGGGTAAGTAAGAAGAGGGCGTGCAAAGAGACTTGACCGATATGAAGTAATTTCCAAGACACATTGCTAAATGACAGTAAAGTGCCCATATCTATCTACTTCGTGACCTTTCACATTAGAAGGAAAACTAAGAAAATAAATATGTATCTACTCACTAAAGCATAAAGAAGCACGGGATATGTAAATAAACAAACAAAAAAAAACGAAGAAGGTTGAGATAACTAAGTCACGGCAGAAACAGGCTAATCGACAATTGATGACATTACACTGGTTCATAATTAGAAGATGGTAAAACATCCCTGAGCTAGTTTATTTCAGCGAAACTAATACATCAGGGAAATAGAAATACACCAGCCCAATAACACTTGGATACAACGCAGACAGAAGCAAAACTTAAGGGCTTCATTTGGCAAGAAATTGGGATCCATGGGACCAGAGATTGTGTTTTGGCTTCACCAAAGCTCTCTTTAATTTCTGTCACTTGAAGTGAAAAGAAATGGCAAGTGCTCAAATGCTCTTCCAATCTTTTTAATAATATAGATAAACTGTGGGCATAAACCTAATAAATACAAAATTACCCAAGTTTAACACTCGGTTAAAAAAAGAAACAGTAACAAAGTCACAGATACAAATGATCCTTAATTTGCCATTTATTACATGAGAAATAAGAAAATCAAAAAATGAAGGTTTATCATGAGGGGAAAAAAGTCTCAGACAGAAATGTGTTTGTAATACAAGCCTTGAAAAATAGAAAAAGCCATCTCATCTTAGGCATTTAATAGAAGATACTTAGTTTTTCACTAAAAGTAATTAAATTAAGTTTAATGTCAACTGACCTTATGTCAACTGAATGTTTTATTTTAGAACAAATTCATGTCTGAAAATGCAAATGACAAGAATGTCATCCAAATTTTACGTTGCGTCTCTCTGGTCCCCCTTGTCCTTGTAAATTGGTTGTTTCACCCCTAGTTCTTCTTATCTATTTTTTCTGTCCTGCCTCAAAAACAAGTGAGAACATCTTCTGGTTCCGTTCTCAAGAAGTAGATCTAAACTAGCTAATAAAACAGACTCACCAGTTTTCGAAGGGCTGAGTGTATTTGATCCAAAGACATTCATTGTTTTTGTTTGTTTCTTTTGGAAACCTATAATAGCCTTCTGGAAGACCCGTCAATATACTTTTGAAAATAGGACCATGTTAATTTATTTCAGGTTTTGTGAGATTATGAATTAATGCCTTGATGGCCACCGACTCCTTCTTAGAACTTCTCCAATAACACAAAAGTTTTCCAAATGGCCGTCAAAAATCTGAGAATTAAGAAGTCACAGCTTTCCTTCAGGGTGGATTGATAATGACTAGCTTTTATGTTTCACATTCTTTCTCCAAACACAACAGTGAATTTCTTTTTTTTTCTGAGCAAAAACCACACCTTACCCTTTCAATAATTATTTCTGAAGTCAAGAATATTCTTAAGAAACCAAATTCTTGAATTTTGACCCAACTGGCATCTCCAAATTTTTAAACTGTAAAGAAAATCACTGAGAAGGAATAAGAAAACTTCAAGACAAAATAAAACAATGCGATTTCTAAAAATAGTCCTTACCTTCTTAAAAAGGAGAAAAAAATTAAAAACATCTGTTTGGGGTCATTTCCTTCTGAGCAGCACAAGTAGATCTGTAGACATTATCCTTCTAACATTCCCAGGTTTTCATGGAAAAAGAAAATTTCCCGGTGGGGGTACATGAATATATATTCATTTTTTAAAAACGTAGTTTACAGAAAAACTATTTTTTCCTCCCAGCAATATGATCTATTGACTCTTTTTCCGTTGCAAACAGAATTACGTCCTTCATTCGATTTCAGAAAGAACTGACATATATGAGGAGCTACGTACACACATTGCTTTCTTTTTTTAAAATTTATTTAAGTTAGTTTCAAGTACACAGTATATTGGTTAGACATCTATGGAGCTCATAAAATGATCCCCCCAATTGCTCCCTCCATCCCCTGACCCTCCATCCAGCCATCATATTAATGCTGACTGCATTCCCTGTGCAGCACTCCCCATCCCCGTGACGGTCTCTCAATAATGGCTTGCTTCCAGTTCCCAGTGGAAAGCAGTCTTTTCATAAACACTTAGTGGTAAAGCAGCCATGGAGGAACAATGATCACTGTGTTCGTGGAATATTCTAGGGCACAGGCGTTGTGCAGACATCATCTCATCTTCGCTGCTCAGCTTTAGAGTGGGTAGTTTTGATTATATACATGTGTCGGTTCATCCAGGCTACTATAACAAAAATATCATAAACTGGGAGGTTTATGAACAGCAGAATTTTTTGTCATAGCTCTGGAAGGCGGGAAGTCTGAGATCAAGAGTCCCACAAATTCAGTGTTGTCTGAGAGCACGTTTCCTGGTTCACAGGTGGCCGTCTTCCCTCTGGGTCCCCACAAGGTGGAGGGGTGAGGGAGCTCTCCGGGGTCTCTTATAAGGTTGCTGATCCCATTCACAAAGCCTTCACCCTCGTGACATAATCACCTGCCAAACGCCACACCTCCTCGTATCACCACATTGGGGGTTAGGTTTCAACATAGAAAGTGGGGTGGGGAGGACATAAACATTTAGTTTATAGCTCTCCATTGAACAGAAGTGGAAACTTAAGCTAAGACAAAATCCAGTACCATTTCTAGGTGACATGGCTAGAAAGCATCATCAAGATTGTAAACCAGATCTGCCTGTCCCCAAAGGTGGTCCTCACCCTCGCCACCTTCCCTCAACACTGGCCCGGGGTTGATAAACGCTCAGAAGTGTGTTCACATGAATTTGCATCTTTGGACTTTTTGCACGCGTGTGTGTGTGTGTGTGTGTGTGTATATATATGCTCAGTGGTCTTGCGATCACATCACCGAACTTCTTAGAAAATTACTTTACAACTTTTATTTTAAACTATCTTAATTTCCAACGTATACGAGATGTGTATTCCTGCCACTTTTCACCGCTCTTTGTACAGTCATAAAGTATTTTCCACATAACGAAAAATTTCAACTGCTTCCCCAGTGACTTCTCTTTCTAAAGGAAGGTCTTTAATGAAATACAATACAAAATAAAGGCTTGCAGGGCATCAAGTAACCATAACGTAATGGCGGGAAAGTATTAATTCAATAAATATTTAATAGGTGTCTATTCTGTGCTGGGACCGCACATAAACAGTCCACAAGACATACGTTTTGGTCTTGAGGAATTCGCAAAGAGGATTTGTACTGTGAAAGCGTGACCCCGGGGAAGATACGGGTGCTCCAGGATTACGCGTCGTGTTTTGGAGCTTCGGGAATAACTTCCTGGACGGTAAACGGAGGCGATGAAACCGGAGGCCGGAGGTGGAGTGAGAGGCTGTCGCCGAGGGAGGAGAGCTGTGGCCGGCACGTCTTGAAGGGCGCGGTCTTCTAATTCCCTATCTGTGCATCGCCCAAGCGGGGAAATTCAGGAAAGCGGCAGCCGCGCAGGTCTGAAAATCAGTCTGAGCAAGAAACAGAGATGTGAGGGAATCAGCCAGAAACGGCCATCCGGGATATCCAGGCGGAAGACGTCGGCAGGGCGCATGGACGCGGGGCGAAGACATGGCCCCGCGATACTCGCAGGACGGACAGAGACAGTTCGCTACAGGTTGCTATGGGGAAGATCTGGAAGGATGGGCAAGGGAAGAAGGCGGGCCAGACAGCACACGGCGAAAGCCAGGTAGAGGGCATTTCAAGGTGAGAGCGGGCGCCACTGCCAAACTCTGCCCAGGAGGTAAGAAGAAAAATTGAAATTTAGATTTAAAAATGTGGTTTGAATTAAGAAATAGAAATGAAGAGTCACGAAATCGACATGGAGATATAAAAGTGTAGCATAAGGAAAATAGTTAACAATGTTGTAATAAATATGTAAGGGGAAGAGGGGTACGAGACTTAGTGGGGTCACTTTGTGAGTTACATAGATCTCCAATCACTATGCTGTACGACTGAAACTAACGTATTATTGTATGCCAACTGTAATTGAAAAAACTCATTGAATTGTAAAAAAAAACAGAGCTAAATAAAAAAGGACAGGAAA
>NW_006438073.1:8263043-8275485 GCF_000325575.1 Pteropus alecto
GAGAAGGAGATGGGGGGAGAGAGAGAGAGGGAGAGAGAGGGAGAAAGAGAGATAAAAATATGATTCGAGAGTTGGAATGGGATGTGGAAGCCAGAATTTGCTGGAACGAGGCGAGAGTAAGCATTTCGGGGGTGCATAAAACACAAACAGACAACTCTTTAAGGATTCCGACTGAAAGCAAAAGAGGCTGAGACACAGAGTCGAGAGTTTAAGAGGATGCAGACTCTTCATGAATAGGAACGACAGGTGTATGTTCGTCCCCGACAGGGGTTATTCAATAGCTAGGACAAGACCAGATAACGCTGGGAGAACAGGAAAGACTGCGCGAGTGATGTCCCCGAGGGTGGGAACAAGGTGCCATCGAACCCGGAGACAAATAAGAGAAGAAAAAGGATGGGGAAAGATAAGGGCTAATTTGTAAACGTGATGGCAAAAAAAAAACAAAAAACAAAAAAAGAAGACGTTTTAATACGAATGAATGAGTTGTTAGGTTTTCTCCGTGTGATGGCAGAGAAGTGGAAAAGGAATTTCAGGAGAATGCAAACAATTTGAAATACACTCTGTGGAGAAGAGAAGTAAAATTTTTATAAGGAAAAAAGAAAAAGAGCAGATGCTAGAACCTAACGCCCAGTTGAAAGCGGAGACTAAGTGGGGGGAGGTAGATGGGGGAGGGGAATTAAATCATTTCTTCAAGTAAATAAATAAACAAATAAATCTTTTTAAAAAACGAAAAAAGAAAGCGGAGACTAAGTACCCAGGAGGTCAGAGGCAACAGCAGCATCGCACCACGAGGCAGAGGAAAGGGTTGTAGGACTGAGTCTGAAGCATAAATAAGTCCGCAAAGGGAGTAGAGATGGATGTGAGACTGACAGACCTGAGGAATTAAGGAGGAGACTCGGGGCTGAAGGTCCCGAAAATTTAGACCCGCAGCTTTACTGGAGAAGGCTGCCCGACAGATCTGAAAATACAGCTGGGAACAGATGAAAACAGCGTGTGTGAGGGAACCCGGAAACCCGGGAGGTAGAATCTGACTCTCTTGGGTCATCGGATCCATACGGAGCCACCGAGGCCGGTAGAAAGGAAGTTCTGGGGATGACTCCCAAACCTTCAGTGAAAGGCGGGCTGTGAATTTCTGCAGATCTGTGATGAAGAAGAGGAAGAACTATATGCCATTGGAAAAGTGGAATTTTTTCTGTGTGTCTTTTGATGGCGGTTTTGTTCGATTTCGTCGTTGTCGTTTTATTTGCTTGTTTAATGCGAAGTACAGGAGTAATCGTCTGAAAGTGGAAATCGAGCTGAAGGAAAATGTCAACCTCTCCTTCTGAACTTGACCGTGAAGAACAATGCACCAACTATGGATGTCACAGGGCCGTGATGGCGTGGCTCAGGCCAGAGGTTGAAGGACACAGTAAGTCAAGATCTATCATGCTGAGCATGGTAGCTGGGTTAATTGGGGTTCATTGGGGTGTAGAGGATTACTTGGGGAGGGCAGGAGGAACGCAAGGGGCGTCCGGGGTGCGGGGTGGATGGCCGCTGTGCTGACTGCTGTAGCGCTGGGTAAGCAGAGTGGCGTTAGCGGACAGCGAGTTCCCCAGCACCGTTCCAGCTGTGTCCCGGTGGATCGGAGAGATGAGAGACGCTAAGACGCGTTCGCTGCAGCCCGGATGGATAACGCTCCTCAATCATCCCGGTCCAAGTAAACAAGGCTGGATGGAACCGTTTGGGCTTCAGGATTCTCGCAGTTGCGGTCTCCAAGGACAGGCCCAATGGAGAGGCAGAGGTTCACACAGCTGTCTACTGATTTCTTGCTTCCCTAAATTATTCCCACCTCCCCTCTTTTGAGGATAGGCTCTTCATCAACAATACCCAGCACAAGCACAGATGAACACATCAAAGAAAGTATGCGAGAAGAGAGAAGCGATGAGAAACTCACTCTAACAGACATGAAACGAACTACTGTGCCGAACTAGCTAGGAGCCAAATGGGACAGGGAAGCAGAACGGTCTTCTTTTTTTAAAGAAGAGTGGTTGGTTTAGCAGGTTAGGTTATTTGTTCACTGGAGGTAGGAACCAAGGAATGGGAGTGGGGGAGACAGGAAAAGAAATTCATAACACCTTAAGAATCGACTGAAGATGGAGAACTAGAAGGTGATCATAATGTTGGTGTTTTTGTTTCTGTTTTTCAATTTCTACTTTATTGCTAGCATTCGATTGACTTCTTTTGATCTGTCATTTATCTGGTCTCTATTTCTTCTTTTTTAAACGAGCTCTTTGTTTCACAGACTAAAAAAATAAATAAATAAAAGGATTTCAGAGGTCATCTAATAGAACATCACAATTTATAGATGAAAACACAGTACTTTCAAATTTTGGTAATTTTCGTTTCCTTGCTAAAGACCAGCAGTGCTAATAAATGCTTAAACAAAATCAGAGACTACATTTTATGTAGGTAACTATTACTGTTTTATGAAGCGTAATCCATTGTGCTTCACCATAAATATTTATAATAAAAGAATAAGACTTGAGGCTCACTAAAAGGGAACTGCCATAATACAATCAATTTTTATGCCTTCTTTCTCCAAAAGCCTCCAAAAATGGCAGGATTGTTTACCCAGTGGTGAAGATTGGATGCTTTGCCCTGGAAAAATAACATACGTTTATCCTAAAAGAAAATTTCTGCACATTTTACTTCGAACACTCATCAGTGACAATGCGCTGCTTGAAATATGTTGCTCTCTTTTACAAAGATTTTTCTAATATCAAACATGTTTTGAAGTTCTCAATTTTTGCGTTGGGGATCTCATTTCTAAGGGCATAGCTTTGAACGTCTTCTTCTCTTATGATGGCAAGATCGACAGTTTTATTTCCTGATGCCATGCATCCTCAGTTAAAATCACTGTCTGAAAATGCCATTATGAATAGATTTTATACAAGACCTGAGTTTCTAAGGCTAAATGTTAAATCTCTTTTTAAATCCATAAGGTGCTTTACAACTCTGTTATTATTTTCATCTAAAATTTAAATTAATAAAGACCTCAAGTGACTGCAGTCTTCAAGATTGGCATACAGAAAATGTCCCCAACCCCTGGATCTATAAATATAGTCAGTGTGTGTATCCCACAGGCATACTTAACTTTTTCCTTTGGGGAACAAAAGATCATTTCTTTCTATTGTTTTCTGGAAAGAACAATAGGAAGAATAAGGTCTCTTCGAGTCACATGATTGGAGCACTATCCATAATTTTCTAGAATTAAACTGCATTATAATTTCCTGTTCTATGTCTGTCTCCCCACCAAACTATGATTAAGGCAAGTTTTATTTATTTGTTTGTTTGTTTGTTTGTTTGTTTTTGCACCCAGACACTAATAGTCTGTGTGTAGAAAGCTTTCAATAAATGTTTGTTGATTATATAAAATAATAGATGGGTAAATGGATGATGAGTGATGGGTGAATGGATGGATGATGATTGGATGGGTGGATAGATGATGGATGGATGAATCAATGATAGATGTATGGATAGATGGATGATGGATGATGGATGATGGATGATGGATGATGGATGGATGGATGGATGGATGGATGAGTGCGTGAAATCACCACAGTAAGCTACCTGACCAAAAGGAACATTGATTGTCACAGATATTGGGCCATCCAGCCCTTCTTCCTTTTTAAAAATAAGTAATGACTTAAAATAAATTTCTAAAGGATGTGGCTGTATGTGCTAATTTAAAGATTTTGAGAGATCTTTAGAAATCTTCATGAGTCTCATAAAACATTTGTGACTGGAGAAAGCAAAGAGCCATTGCTTTCTTCTCATAAGCTTTCATAATTTTGAAGATTTTGAAATTCCTGGTACATGAGAACAATTTTCAATGTCGGAGAGCCACCAGCATTTTTTGCTATCGTTGGTACCTAAATACTAACTGAACTGGCTCAATGAAGTAAGTATATACTTTAGGTTAAGAAAATAGCATTTGGAGTTCTTTCAAATACACGTGGTACACACTGTCAGAAGCGTGCAGAGAACCCAGGTTCCATTAAACAGTTTTCACGCAGCCAATATACTGGTCTGAAAGAGCTCTGCTTATGGCTATGGACTGCACTATCTTAATGCTTTCTCTACACAAATATTTTTTCTCCACTGGCCTCCAGATAAAAGAGGGTTTCCAATGTGATATCGATGACTCGAAGCCCCACCTAATTTCATCATCAGCTTATTTCAAATCCCTTTTTACCAGGAAACTCAGAAAAACAATGTGACCTACAACACAGCTTCCCTGGAGAAACCAGGCAGAAAGGAAATATTTTTCTCCTTCTACAAGATAACAAGACTTACTTTGAAGTAGTTGCAGCTTCACATAGGCAGAATTAGAGGACTTATTTTCAGATCTTTCTAAAATAATAATAATAGCGTTAATGTGTATTGATCTGGTAGAGAAAAGGAAACGGATTTGCTATCGTAAAAATAAAAACGAGATGCTTAGGTTTTAAGGACAAGACACAAGTGGATAATGACATTAAAGCACCACACTGTTTGGAGAATTGGCAATCAGTGCCCAATTTTGAAAGAAGTAGAGGCACAATCATTGGAAGCTATTGCGGGTATTTTTCTTCGCCAGCCAACATCTCCCATATCTCTCGTTAATTGGATTACAGCCAGCTGCCGTACATCCAGAAACAGCGCTGTTCCCTCCAAGGGCGCACGGTGGTGGTAGTGATGCTGGCTGAATAGGAGAGTGAGTCAGACGGACACCGGGGGTCCATTTCCCCTTAAGTCAACCGAGAGCTACCTTTCAGGGATTTCCAAATAATAAAAACAGAAGCCAATATACCCTAGTAGGAGGTCTCTTTTATTTTTTTGACAGCTGTGGGAAGTGCCAAAGAGATGCACCGGCTTGTGTACACGGGGCAGAGGCGGAGGGGCTGTGCCCTGCCTCCCACGGCCGCAGGCTGCATCCCGCAAGGGGAGAAGGGCTCAGGTGCTGCACAGTGTCCTCCTCACCTGCCTCCTAAGTGACTCTGGAGGCCTTTCCGGGTCACGCAGGACACCCAAGTTATCCCTAAAAATACAAACCTCTCCAGTTCAGAGGCTGTGAGAGCGTAGGTCACATTTCCGCTCATTTCCTGAGACTGTATTTTAAATAAGTTCTTTTATTGGCTCGTTTTCCGGTTTGGGATGGGAGGGCTGCTCACCTCTCTGTGGTCCCCACCCCCTGGACACGCCCCGCCCCCAGAGCGCCCTTCTGCGACGGTGCCGCTGAGAAACCCTTGAAACCGGGACGTTTTGAAACGATGTTTGAAGGGGAAGAGTTCGCGGACCTCGTGGATGCTGTGGATGCTGAGGAGGCTGTGGATGCTGAGGATGCTGAGGAGGCTGTGGAGGCTGAGGATGCTCTGGATGCTGAGGATGCTGTGGAGGCTGAGGATGCTCTGGATGCTGAGGATGCTGTGGAGGCTGAGGATGCTCTGGATGCTGAGGATGCTGTGGAGGCTGAGGATGCTCTGGATGCTGAGGATGCTGTGGAGGCTGAGGATGCTCTGGATGCTGAGGATGCTGTGGAGGCTGAGGATGCTCTGGATGCTGAGGATGCTGTGGAGGCTGAGGATGCTCTGGATGCTGAGGATGCTGTGGAGGCTGAGGATGCTCTGGATGCTGAGGATGCTGTGGAGGCTGAGGATGCTCTGGATGCTGAGGATGCTGTGGAGGCTGAGGATGCTCTGGATGCTGAGGATGCTGTGGAGGCTGAGGATGCTCTGGATGCTGAGGATGCTGTGGAGGCTGAGGATGCTCTGGATGCTGAGGATGCTGTGGAGGCTGAGGATGCTCTGGATGCTGAGGATGCTGTGGAGGCTGAGGATGCTCTGGATGCTGAGGATGCTGTGGAGGCTGAGGATGCTCTGGATGCTGAGGATGCTGTGGAGGCTGAGGATGCTCTGGATGCTGAGGATGCTGTGGAGGCTGAGGATGCTCTGGATGCTGAGGATGCTGTGGAGGCTGAGGATGCTCTGGATGCTGAGGATGCTGTGGAGGCTGAGGATGCTCTGGATGCTGAGGATGCTGTGGAGGCTGAGGATGCTCTGGATGCTGAGGATGCTGTGGAGGCTGAGGATGCTCTGGATGCTGAGGATGCTGTGGAGGCTGAGGATGCTCTGGATGCTGAGGATGCTGTGGAGGCTGAGGATGCTCTGGATGCTGAGGATGCTGTGGAGGCTGAGGATGCTCTGGATGCTGAGGATGCTGTGGAGGCTGAGGATGCTCTGGATGCTGAGGATGCTGTGGAGGCTGAGGATGCTCTGGATGCTGAGGATGCTGTGGAGGCTGAGGATGCTCTGGATGCTGAGGATGCTGTGGAGGCTGAGGATGCTCTGGATGCTGAGGATGCTGTGGAGGCTGAGGATGCTCTGGATGCTGAGGATGCTGTGGAGGCTGAGGATGCTCTGGATGCTGAGGATGCTGTGGAGGCTGAGGATGCTCTGGATGCTGAGGATGCTGTGGAGGCTGAGGATGCTCTGGATGCTGAGGATGCTGTGGAGGCTGAGGATGCTCTGGATGCTGAGGATGCTGTGGAGGCTGAGGATGCTCTGGATGCTGAGGATGCTGTGGAGGCTGAGGATGCTCTGGATGCTGAGGATGCTGTGGAGGCTGAGGATGCTCTGGATGCTGAGGATGCTGTGGAGGCTGAGGATGCTCTGGATGCTGAGGATGCTGTGGAGGCTGAGGATGCTCTGGATGCTGAGGATGCTGTGGAGGCTGAGGATGCTCTGGATGCTGAGGATGCTGTGGAGGCTGAGGATGCTGTGGAGGCTGTGGAGGCTGAGGATGCTGAGGATGCCGTGGATGCTGTGGAGGCAGCGGAGACAACATCGCCGAGCACTTGGCTGGCACAGGGCAGTCATCTGAGCCCCAAGAAATCAGCGTCGCTGGAATGATCTCCTCGTTCTCTCGTTTCAGGTCACCTCATGTAGAAAAGGCAGAAAGGGCCAAAGCAGAAAATGACCCCCGTGTATCTTGTGACAAATAAGTCTTTTTAAACAGCAGTACAGGTGGAAGCATCTACTTCACACACCCGCGGCCTGAGGCCATCAGATACGTCATGAAGGAAGTGACGTCATGAGTCCGCTGGTGAGGAGGTAACACGATTCTGTTGCTTCCTATCTGATCAAGGACCCTGAAGAGTTTTAAATCGCTGCTACTCCTCACCCCCTGCGTTCACCACCCAAGCTCCGCCTGCCTCACCTGTTCCCCGGCGCCCTCATCCACGTGGGTGAACCCACCGCCCACCCAGGCGCTTGTGCAGGAGACGCCAGCAAAGCTTCAGTCCCTCGGGGCCCCTAACCAACGGGTTTCTCTCAGATCTGTCCCACTGGGTCGGCTTCTCACCGCCCCACGCGCAGCTCCGTCCCGTGTGCCAGCCACCTCGCCCGGATCCCTGAGGTGGTCCGCAAACAGCTTTCCGCAGCCACTCCTGCCCTGCCCCCCAATCTCCTCTCCCTTCGGCGATCACTTAAGGGAATCTGGCGACACCATTTCCAGACCTCCCACTGAATCATCTGCATCAGTGTCCTGAGTGTCCCGGCCTCTGCGTACCTTCTTCGACTTCATTTCACGCCACCACCTGTGATGGTTTTAAGCCCCTGACACACTTGCCTTCTGCTTGTTCTCTAAACGTGCCGCGAGCCTCTCCATCCGCTCCTGTCTATCCGAAATGGTCGCCGTCACGTTGGCAGCAGGTCGAGTCCCGTTCTTTCTTCGCGGAGCAGCATCGGCTACTGGTTTTTAAACGTCCAGCGCTGGAGAAGACCCGCGCTCACCACGCACGATCCACACAGCCTGAGCTTCCTCTCTATCACACGTGCCACCGTCGTACTCATTTGTAAAATTAGTAGAGAGCGAGAGAGCAGAGGCTATGTCTCTCTCACCCTCTTCCCCTCCCCAGGATCTGGGCGCATAGTAGATTTCGACAGAAGCAATGAATTAATTAATGAGGAAATAAGCACATTCCTGAGGGGAGAGCGAGGACTAGACAGTCACACCTCGATTTTCTGGCAACTCTGACGGTTGATGGAGGGCGCGTTTGAAACGCACCAACGCTGGTGCAGTTGAAGTAAATGAAGAAATAAATAACAATATGAGTTGCGATGTCCTTCTAGGATATACATTTAAATGCATTACTCAAAACTAGAGTTTTTAAACCTTGGTATAGAATATATAGATAGTAAAAGTGATGTATCGTTTACTCGTGAAATATATTTAAAGAATTTTCCCGGTGCCCATTTCTCCAGATATGTGAAAATGTATAAACTTATTAGGCGAGGCTAATTAAAGCGAAGAACGCTTTTAGATCTCACCTCTTTTTCCGTTCGGTTCTCATTCTAGACAGACTAAGAAAGACAAAAAAAAAATCAAATATTATTTCACCTTAATGGAGCATTTTTACCATTCTGACCACATCGCGAAGCACTCATGAGCATCATTCAGGACAGAAAAATGAGTAAGGAATACAGGAGCGGTTGTAAGAAGCTTCTCCCTTGTTTTAGGAATTCGCGACGCTACTTCTACCTGCTGCTCCCGCTGGCACATGCGCAGTGGTAGACGCTCCACGCTATGCGGCACGGCGTTGACTCCTTACTTCAAGGACTGTCGTTGGGCCAGCTCATTAGTCTAAGCAGCCTGCTGGTCTGTCTGAAAGTGGGGACGCGTGCTGATGTTTTTGAGGTGAAGGTCACTTGCGCAAAGCAGTGGATGAACCTTGAATATCTTTAACTGGCCTTAGTAACCCATCTGAGATGATCGTACCTCTCCTCCACCGCCCTTCACGCCCGAGCTCTGGAAAAGAGAAGACTCGACACCTGCTGCTTCCCCTTTTTTTGGTGCCTATTCACACCTCAGTTTGGTGCCGTCTGGGTCCTCGCTCAGCTCTACCACTCGAATGACACAGTCTCAGTAACTGTCACCAAAGACTCCTACGTCCCAGATCCAGTGGACAGTGTAGTTCTCCAGTTATCGGTGTCTCCGGAGCATATTTAATTGATTACCTTGTTCTCAAAATTCTCTAAGTCACATGGATTCCTGCCTCTCTCTAGCCATCTGTTCAAGTCCCGGTTTAGGGAACTCTCTTTCTGTGTCCCCAAGATTTTATTTGTTGTTCCCTGTCTTTTCTCTTGGCATGCTTCCTAGACTGCTTTATTTATTCCTGACGCCACCTATTTACCGCTTCTTTCAGACAAAGTATCCCTCGCCCCTTACACCCCGAGCTTTCAGCCGCATTAACAGTAATACCTGTTAACTTCCAACATCTCCTTCACATCTCCTTCATCTCCTTCATTGTTCCCTTCAAAACCTCACGCCCGTTTCTGTTTCCCATGCGGGGTGATGAACCCATCGTGTAGCACGTTACCCAGCCTCATCGTGGGTAGTCTCCTTAACCGGGGCTTTGTAACCAAGATTAGACTTTCATAAACCCGAGGGATGAGTAAGAGCGTGTTCGAGAGGAATGTAGATCATTGAAATCCCCCTCAAAACGTTGTGTTTGTGTGCTGACAACATTTTCCAAGTCAACACTTTATCTGATTCTCAAATGTCCGTCAACTCCAAAAAGTCAAGAATTATTATCTTAGACCTTTAACTCTCCTTCAATCTTCATACACGATACATGACAGAGTCCTGTCCATTCCGCTTTAATGCCTATCCGAGCTGTCACTTCTATCGTTACCAGTGTCCTATGTAAAGTTATCTTCATCTTTGCCTCATAAGAGAATTATCTGTCTCCAATTCGACCTATTCTCCACGTTACTAAAACTCTCATCTTTTTAAATAGCAAAATCTATCACGTTTCTTCCCTGCCCCAAACCCTCCAACCATCACTTTCAGAAAAGCTCCTTGGCGTGGCACAGGACGTCGCAGGGACTGAACTCTGCCCAACTCACCTGACCCTTTCTCACTGATCACTCCCATCCCTCTCTTTACAGTCTACACAGACTGCTTCCTTAGGCTGTCTCCTCTCCTGCCCCTTTGCCAGCGTGCTCCCTACGCCTCATCCATGCCAACCGTCTGCCATGGCGCCCAGTAATCCAGCACAATGATATTCCAAGCCTCCATAAATGATCATATCTAAGCATAACCGCTGGCCTCGACTTCACTCCTTAGCCCATGGCACAAGTCTTTTCTTCGCCCCAGACTCATTTAGATAAACACCGTCTGATCGTCAGCATCCAGACCGCTTGCCTCTTCCTGCCTTCCCTGCACACTGTACAATCCTCGATGTTAGTTCCTGTCACACACACCAACTCATTTGCTCTTTCAACGAATGATCGTATGCACCGTTTTAGCTTGTCTGCTAGCATTAAAGTTTCCTTCGCGTGCTTTTATCTCAATGTTTTATGGAGCTTTTATCTTTCTGAAATGTTTTAACCTGATAGAAGCTGCATTTATTTATTCTTTGAGAAATTGTTGAATAAATGTGAACAATCTGATAAGCAGAGGGTTAGTGCTAAGAATGTGATCATACAAGAGATAGACAAGGCTTTTTCTCACATGGTTTATCATCTGGTAGGGTTATAGACAGTAGACAAATAATTATCTAGATAATTACTCAGTTATAATCGTGGTAGGTAACAGGAAGGAAAATAACCTATTTTGAGAGAATCGATCATTTTTATTGGCAGCATTTTTCCCTTTACTTGGTATAAACAATAAAGACGTAATTTACAGTTGGTGGTGTTTTAGATACAATGAAATATTACAGATGCCTAAACTTTTTAAAGTGTCATTGTCCTGCTACCCTGAATATTTCAGTATCCTCGCTTAAGAATAAGGATATTCTCCCGTAAAATTCGGGTATCATTATCACATCTCAGAGAATTAAAAATACTTCCATAATGCTGTCTCATATTCCATTCATACTCCCATATCCCCAGTTGCCCCAAGAATGTCTCATATAGTTGCTTTTCTTTGTTCACCAGAATTAAACCAAGGTACATGGACTTCATTTGGCTAGAAGTGATATTATCAACATTGTACGAACTCAGCAGAAACGATGTTTTTCAAATGAAACTCTCTGTTTTAGGATTATTTTTTATTGCACTTTCATCTTATTTTTACATTTTGTGCCCGTTTTTAATGACTTTATTGAACTATATTTTACATATCAGAAAATCCTTCTATTTCAAATGCACGATCCAGTGATTTTGAGCATCTTTATGGAGCGATGCCACCATCACCATAACCAGCTTCAGCACATTTTCATGCCCACGATAAGGTTTCTTCTCTTATTTACAGTGAATCGCCATCCCAATTTTGGCACCGGGCGACCTCTATCCACTTTCGGTCTCTATAAATTCGCCTTTTCAGGACTTTTATAACAATGGTCGCTCTCACTTAGCATCACCTTTCTGAGGAGGGTCTTGTTTTAAACCTTAACTTCAAAGCCTTTTGAGTTCTACCTGCATCCCATCGTGTCTGTCATCTTCTCAGCAATGACTCCATCTTCCCGGGTTCCTGTCCCCACACTCTCTGTCTTGCCCCAGAGCAGACAAGCAGAGTTCCACTGTCTCTCTACTCTGACATCACTTTTTTAATTTGACAGATGGTGACATCTTGACCCTTTTCTATAGTTTCCATTGACTTTCAAAGGTTCCTTCTTCGATCCGCTATCTGCCCCCTGCTCCTCGCCCCCACGTGAGATCATAATGTGTTCTGTGGAGAGCGGACTGTAAGCCGAAGAGGTCCTTGCAGTCTGTGAGGACAACCGAGGGTCGCTTCGCCTCCATAAATTCCTCCTGAGAACAAGATAATACAAATGTAGCCGCAGGCAGGCAAACGCGCCTAAGGTCAGGGTAAGATGCGGCTTCGGACAAGTAGAAGCAACAGTATCGCTATGCCTTAGAGAAACTGCTTATGCCAGAAATCGTATGTTCCTGTATAAAAGCAGCGGACCTCCCGATCCCAGCTTCCTGTCTTCTGTCCTTTCTTCATCTCCCTCCGTTCCCACTCAGGGACATTCTCCAGAGCCGCGCTGCCGTGGCAGGAATTTATCACTTGCTGGACGGGGCAAAATTTACTTGCAAATATATTTTGTTTGGCCCTTATGGTGTTTTAAAAATCAGAATATTTCACTCAAAAATCTAGATTTCAGGCCTCTCTTGGAAAAATTCTTAGACGACACTGACATATTATTCAGATAATCACCTGAAGCTGTAGAATGACCATCCTATTTTACCCAGCATGCTCTCCAGAACCCAGAGCCCCCTTCAGTCTAATAACCCCACTCTTTTACTTGGGCTCTTCCAGGACAGATACCAAGTTTTTGTCATTTGTGAATCCTCAGGCCTTAAAACCAAGTTGACAGAAGAGTGTGAATAAATGTGTATTGATGAATGAATGGGCGTATGAGCCTAATGATAAACTCCTGGCTTGTATAACTTAATCAAAAGCTAAAAAACAA
>NW_006438073.1:8275711-8297001 GCF_000325575.1 Pteropus alecto
GTCTTCCTACCTCACCTGTTCCGTGACAGAGTTGGCACACTCTCCGCACAAGGCCAGAGACAGATTTCGGCTTTGTGGGCCCTGCAATGTCACGGCCACTCAGCTCCGCCACTGCAGCGAGAAGGAGCCACAGACGGCACTCGAAGGGAGAGGCATGGCTGCGTTCCAGGATGACTTTATCAACAAACGTCTCAGCAGGCCGGAGACTTCTGACCTCTGTTCCATGTCATCAACAGGACCCACACCCAGGGACAACAGGCATAGCTATCACTGCGTGCGAGACAGCCGGCCATATGCTTTACATAGTGTATCATCCATATGCTGTTTTAAAAGCCAAATCGAGGATCTCCTTCAAATGTCCGGGATGCCCACGCATGAGTGATTGCTAGGACAATGATGACAGTGATAAATCCCAGATCGAACAGACTATCAGAAATTAAGAATTCCCTTCCATACAAATCTTTGCTTATACTGACTTAAATGACGATGGCAAAAATACTAAAAGATACTACAAGAAACTAAAATTTTACTTCCTCTGCTCATGTTTTTCCATATTTAATTAAAATCTTGACCTATGCTAAAATATTCAAGCAAAATATATATTTTTTTTTACCCAGAACAATTACATTATTTCCGCATTGCTATTTGAGAAAGCTAATAATTTTTAGAAATTGGGGACAGTTTCCTGCCTCCCCCCCTAAAATTTCAAAATATAATTTTATAATTAATATTTCTAAGTTTTATAGTGAATTATGAAAGTAGATAAAAGTGAGTTAGTAAGGTTTATAAAACTCTATCATTCAAAATACCTATACTTACCACAATAAATACAAAATTTTTCAGTCTGTTACTTGCTCTTTACAGCCTTAACCCATTTGTAAATAGAATCCTTTATCGCGAATTTGTGCACCGCCACTACTTAATTACAATATTTGCTATATTCATGTTGCCACCTCCTTCCATGTGTCTCCATTTAATTTTTATTGTCTTTTTATCTTCATTTGCCAAACGTGCATAATGAGCACCCCCCGTGCCCATAGCTCAGTCCATTCCCCTCCCACACCTGGGTCGTAACTTCATCAGCATTTTTTTGTTTGTTTGTTTCTTTCAAGGACAGAAAACCTGTGCCTTGTCGGGAATGAGGGCGCTCCTCATTTGGGCGCCTCTGAAAGGTGAAAGTGACAGTGGCGATTCTGTAAGACGCGGTCACGTTTCCATGACAATAGAGACCAAACGAACGCCTCGATCTGCACGTGATGCAGTCGGTTCTTCCAGATGCGTGAAGGTCCCGGTAAGGCGCGGTGGGAGCTGGCGGAGGTCTTCGCCTCACTGCCCGACGCATCACGCCAAGCCCGTTTGTCATTGTCCCTTAGTGTGTGTGGGTAAGTCCCTGGTCCGGCAGCGGAGCAGTGGCGGGATCCTGTGCTGCTGCGAAGGTCCCCCGCGAGCCGCAAGGGGACCTGGCACCCGACCCTCTGCCGGCCCCTGCTCCACTAACAGCCGCCCCAGCTGGCACTCTTGGCTGGGACCCAGGTCACCTGTCTGTTAAGAGCGAAAAGTGACGCTTACCGCACTGTACCAGGTTGTGAAGAGCTCAAACGACACAGTTTGTTTGAAAGGACGAGGTGAATTCCAAGTCGTCGTATAAGCGTAATGGTGACTATCGTAGGGAGACACCGTGCATAGCTTTGCATTTCCCGTGAAGCGCTGCACGGTGCCTTGCAGAGGATAGTAGTTTGGTTTGGGGCGGGGGGAGGGGGAGGTTGTCGTTGTTGTTGTTGTTGAACTTTTGAGGTACAAAGAAGCACAAGCCACAGTCTTCAAAAGTAGGGAGATTGCCTGTTTAATTGAAGAAATGGGACATGTAGACATAGTAAAAGCGACGTTACAAAGCGACGTTACGAAGCGTGACAGGTGCATCCGGGACGGAGCCCTGCCAGAGGAGCGTGCGGAGCCCGTCCGTCCGTCCGTCCGTCCACGAGGGCCGCTCTGTGCTCAGACACAGCTGGGGAAGTGCGCGCTGCGACCCCGCAGATGAGGACAGTGACCAGTGACGGCGCTGAGCTGAGAAATCCCGCCGTAAAGAAGCCCAGCTAACCGCATCTAGATGAGCGACGCCCAAGGGGAAAACTAAGAAATCCTATCGAAGTTCCCAAGAAATACGTAGTCTTCAGGCCAAGCTCAGGAAACGCTGCTGGCGAGGCTGGAGGTGGAGAGGGGGCCAGTGGCGAAGGCCCATGGACGTGTCCCCAGGGACGTGTCCCCGGGGACAGGACGATGGCAGCAGCGGGAGCTCAGGGGAAGGGGAGGGGGCTCCAAGCCGGTGATGGCCGCGGTCAGCCCCACCTTTGTCCGTCGTCACCCCGCGTCTGCTGTCCTCACGGCGGCAGACACCCATGTCCGTTTGATTCGCTAAATTCTCAGGATTAGGAAACCGGAATTCACACTGCGATTCCCAGGCATCGAAATCAGCAGATGGGGAGGTCGCCTAGGCACCAAGGATTTCTAGCAACTGAACATGAAACGTCTGTGACGAGCGTCAGCTCTGAGGGCCCCAGAAAACTACGGCTAGGCAGGGCCTTGACATGCCAGGAGCTATGCGACAGGTACGTCCCACCTGTCCTCAATTAACCCTAACGATGGTCCTGCGGCAGGTTAGGGAACGACTTCGCTTCAGGAGCATGACAGGGGTCCAGAAGGAGAGGAAAGACGCCCCAAGGAACAAACAGACTCGAAGAAACGGCGAAGCCGCGGGTGGGCGCGAACGAGAAACCGAAGGAAGACAAACTGCCCGCAGGGGCATCATCGGCCGTTACCGCTGGCGGACCGTGGTTTTGACGGTGCAGGTAGACTTCAATTCCGGGGCTATTTTATCTTATTTCCTGAAAACTTAATAAGAATTAAACATTTAGATAATTAGCATGGTTATTCTTTCTCTTTTAAAAAGATGAATCCTGGTCTCTGATCTGCTGATAGCTTCCCAGGTCTCTATTTTTGTGCTCTAAAAATAGTCTCTGGGAGACAAACGTGCTCCTTAGTTACTCAGCTGTAACTCCGTACTTAACGCCATCTGGAACCGCTAATTTCGTTGTGCTTGAATTATCCAAGTGTGCTCTTACCTGATTTTCAGCAGTAGCTATTTTTACAAAATCTTCATTATTTTCTAATTTTCCAGAAAGTGTTTCTTCCTTTTTCCAGTATGTTTAAGAGGATCATTAAAGATCTTAAAAGAACTGAAGATCTGTGAAATGTACTGCTTTGAGATGTCTCGATTTTAACAATAAACGTCAGTAAAATTTGGCGAAAACAAGAGATTTTCACCTGTTTCTTCTCTTTCGCGTGCTTAATTTAAAAGCTCCTCCAAGGTTATTTTAAAGACCTTCATTTTTAAATCAGCATATCCTGATTTAATTTGCTTTGATTGATATTTAATAAAACTGAGTCACAAATAATTATTTCGATAACTCATGCAGCACAAGTGAGCTTGTAAAGCTAGGAAAGGAAATAACGAGTGACTATTAATAAAGGATTAGGCGCTTTTATAAATCATCTATGCTAGTCAGTGTAACCTGATGCTCTGCGTGCTGCCTCCTCCTTGCTCTGAGTCTGGACTCTGGATCCCCACCCCCCTAAAAGGATCAGCCCAGCCCGGTCTCTATTCCATTCCTTCCCGACTCAGAAATGGCAGGAGCTGAGCAGTCTAGAGCTCAACACGAAATCATGCTCGCCCATGAGTCCTGCCGCCCAGTTTTGGTCCCTGAGCTGCTTCTGCCTTTTTCCTTCTGCCTAAATCCTCACGTAAGCCAGCCTCCCAGGACACGCGGCCCTCTGGGGCTAGTGCCCCATCTTGATTTGAACATCTACGCTCACAGCTCGTCCTACATCCACCTGGCACCCAACCGCCCCTGCCCCAGCCCCTGCCCGGAGACCCGAGCGAGAGAGAGAGAGGACAGACCGTCGAATGCCAACCGTCTGCTGCCAAACTACCAATCGCAGGACTCAGATTCCCCACCGACTCCTGCTGCCTGCAGGGGGCGCCTCCCCGCCTCACCTCAGACCACTGCTCTGCCTTCTGACTGAATTTTCACTCATCATTAGTCGGAGCCTCTTACGACATGTCTTTGGGAGTGAACCTTCACAGTCCCTTCCTCGAAGCGTCATTCGAGACATCAAATTCCTTTTGGCCCTGATCTTTCTCAGTCTATTTTCTCTTAATAACAACCAGACCAGGTTCGATGAAATCTAAGCTGGAAATTTTTCTCGATATCTGAACAAAAATTAAACTGCCAAACAGCAGCGTATTATAGTAAGTATATAATTACACAAATTGCAATTGTGTTTTAAAAATTAATACAAATGAGTAATAAGTAGTGTGCAGAGAAGTTTGTACACGGTGACGGAGGGCACATTCCAGGCCAAGACAATCGCAGAGGCGTGACAGCTCTGTCCTGGTGACATAACAGTGTCAAAGGCGGAGTGAGTGGACATGAATCTGGCCAAGTGCAGAACTTGGTCAAGGGCTATTTGCCATCAGAGGAGTATAAATTTCCTTTCGAGAACTTTTCTCTATAAGAAACAGGAAGGCCAAGAGCACAAGCATCAGATTAAATGATGAAGACTGTTCTGGGAGGGAGGGAGGAAGGGAGAGAGAGAGAGAGAGAGAGAGAGAGAGAGAGAGAGAGAGAGAGAGAGAGAACTAAAACAAATTGGGCCAAGGATAAACAATTAGTAAATCTGGAAAAATAATACAGAGGTTTTAGTTATCTAGTCTTACAACTTTTCTGTGTTTTTAAATTATTTCAAACTAGAAGTTCATCTCAAAACAAAAAAAAAAAATTGTATACAAAAACTTGAGGAACTAGGGTCATTTTTGAAAAGTTTAAATGGAAAGGAGAAATTCTTATGGAAGAGAAAGTTTTAAGGACTATTTAATGTAAATAAAGTAAAAAAAAAAAAACACACATCTTTTAATCTTAGGCATATGGAATCTGACCCATTGTTTAATGACCACTTCTCAATCAAAACCAAAACCTATGTAAGCTGGGATATTAAAACTGAGGACAAAATCAGCAGATGGGGAGGTTGCCCAGGCATCAAGGATTTCTAGCAACTGAACATTAAATATTTGTGACGAGCGTCGGCTCTGATCAAGATACATCCACTGGCGATAAGAGCCTAAGACTCCCCATCTGACAGCTGTCCTGGGTCTTACTTTGCTCAGAGACAGCCCTTCCAGCCTTGATACTTGTTGATACAGTCTGTGTGTTGAACGTTTTACCTTTGTCACATTCTTGTGGTTGTCTATAAATATCCCCCCAAGGTAGGAAAAGTCACAATAATTCAAGTATAGTCATCTTGCTATCTTTTCATTTTTCTTGAGTACAAGAAAAGCGTTGGTTGTCTTAAGGATTCTACTCATTAATTCTATACGGAAGGAACTTAACGCTAGTTGTGAGTTCAGCGGGAAACTTACGCTAAGGACAGAGGTGTGATGGGGAAACCCCACGTGGGAACCGAGGTGTGCCTCCGAGAGACCAGGAGCAGACGCTGGTGATGACAGTACTCTTCATCTCTTTTCTTTTTTGTTTCTTTGTTTTTTGGATTTTTTTTTTTTTTTTTGCTGGTGGTGACAGGACTCTTCATCTCTCCTCTCCATTTTCTTTTTTGTTTTTTTGTTTTTTGGATTTTTTTTTTTTTTGTATTTTTCCTTCAATCTCCTGCCACAACAAACGAATGTCCTAATTACTTTTTGATCCACAATTACTCAGAGACCTAGTTTTAGGGAAAAGAGAAATAAGTTTCAGTCACAACCGGAGCGTATTGAAAATATACAATTATCCTGCCCATTAATATTACACAAGGGTGTCAGGACGATTCAACGGGGGCATAACAATCGTTTCAACAAATGCGGCTGGAACAATTGGATTTTCTCACAAGAATGAGGCTAGGCCCCCTGCCTCACACCATACAATAATTAGCTCGAAATGGATTAACAGCCAAATAGAATAGCCAAATCCATAAATTTTTAGAAAAAAAATAGTAATAAATCGGTATGATCTTGTATTTGGCAGTGGATTCTTTGATATGACACCAAAAGCATGAACGACAAAAGAAAATAATAAATAAACTGGACTTCGTTAAAGATAAAGACATTTCGTGCATCGAAGAATTTTCAAGAAAAGAAAAGACAACCTATGGAATGGGAGAAAATATTTGCAAATCACATATTTGATAAGGGTCTAGTGTCCAAAATATAGAAAGAACACTTCCAACTAAAGAAAAAATAGATAGCTCGATTTAACAATGGGCGAAGAACGTGAATAGACATCTCATCAAAGAAAACATGCAAAGGGCCCACGCACATGGAAAGATGCTCAACATCATTAGTCATTAAGAAAATGTAAATCAAAACCACAATGAGGTCCCACTTCACACCCACTAAAATGGCTATGGTTTAAAAAATGGAACACAACAAGCGTTGGTAAGGATGTGGGGAAAGTCAAACCCTCATATATTGCTGCTGGCGATGAGAAACGGTTCGACAACGTGGAAAGCAGTTTGATCATTCCTCAAAACGTTAATCATAAACTTACCATGCAACTCAGCCATTCCACTCCCAGGCTGAAAACAGGTCCTTAAATTCATAGAGGCACGTGCGTGTTTATAGCAGCACTATCATAATAGGCAAAAGATGGATAGCCCCAATGTCCATCAATGGAAGAACAAATTAACGAAGCCTGGTACAGACACACAATGAAATATCCATAAAAAGGACGTTCCAACACACGCCAGACTGTGGATGAACATAGACGTTATTGCGTTCCGTGAAAGAAGCTGGATGCAAAACGTCGCGTATCATGCGATTTATTTAAAATATCCAGAATAGGTAAATCCACAGACAGAAAGCGAAATGATGGTCGGCAGGGGGAGGGGACAAAGGAAAGGGAAGCAACCTTTAATGGGGGTAGGGTCTCCTTTTGGGGTGATGAAATGTCTTGGAACTAGATGGAGGTGGTGGTTGCGTAACATTGTAAATGTACTAAATTTCACTGAACTATGCACTTTAAAAAGGTTAATTTTATGTTACGTCCTTTCATGTCAATGAAAAATAAAATAATAATATACGATTTTCTTCATTTCTATTACTGATCAGATCACCCGTTCCACTTGATAGTGAAAATATTAGGTACACTCGACAACCATTTCCGATTTAAAATTTAGTCTTTTTGTAGATCATTCAAGATGATGGAGTCAGTCTTCGTTTAAACCATCATCTGTTCAATCTTTTCTTCTTTCGCCTTTCTTTGGGTGACCTGGCCGTGTCGCTGTAGCATGGCGGGGAAGTCGTGGGGTGGGGGAGAGGACAGTGAGGATATAGCTGCTTCTTCCCTGGTCCCTCCTGACGCCTCTCTCTGTAGACATCGAATGTTCTCTGCGTCTGGACGCCGTCTGCATGTCGGTCTGGCAGGTGGCGACCAGGCAGCTTTGCGGCGCCATTGCCCACCTCTGACGGGTCCCAGATCAACTCCACTCTTACGCAACAGACGTTGCTGGGAGGGTGCCGTGACATCGTAAGCAGAGTCCCACTTAGGCACGGGGACATTTGGTGACCATACGTTCCACTCGAGCTAGCAGGGAGAGTCAGAGGCGTGGCTTTGCCCCTCTCAATCCTGGAAGCACCACGCCGTTTCCACCTGCCCTGCCCCACCCCGGGGATCAGATGACTTCAAGGCTGCTCTCGAGAGTGGGTTAAGAAGAGAGGAGTCAGCTCGAGCCCTCCCGGGGGTGCGGCCAAGCCCAAGTCCGCGGTGCGAGCTGGCAGTCTGGAGGCCCCGCTGAGCGGTGATGCTGCGGCCTCGAGTCCAAAGGCTGCAGATTCAGGCAAATTTTCTATTCGCAGCCTAGAAACAGAATTCCTTCTTGTTTGGCAAACCTCAGTCTTTGCTTTTAAAACTTCATCTGATTGGCCGAGGCCCAGGACGTTATAGAGGGTGATCGGCTTTCCTCAGTCAGCTGACTGTAAATGTTAATCACGTCTAAAAAGTACCTTCGCAGCCACGTCTAGTGCCGCGTTTGACCAAACACCTAGTCATCTCGTCCAGCCAGGTGGACACAGGCAAATCCGCCACATTAGCAGCTCAGGAGTCTGGACCTCACCTCTAACCGGCTGCCAACCCGGCCCCGGCCCCCAGCTGCAGACTCCTTATGTGAGAGAAAATAAAACTCTGCTCTGTGATCCTACTGTTTCTCTCCCATCCTAATTCTGACTGTCACGTCCGCTCCCTTATTCTTATCAAATTCGTAGGATGCTGTCTCCCACCTCCTTCCTCAGGGAAATGTCTCAGGGGCATGGCTGAGGGCAGTGCTTCTGTTCCTCCTTGTCTTCACCAAACTCTGTCGTCCAGACCGCTTTCCTCCCTCCTACAGCCTGGAGTTCATTTAATACTCAGGGCGAAGAGTGAAAATCTTATTCTCCTGGCTCACAAATAATACCCATCTCCTCAGCCTCCTATCCATCCAGAATGCGCAGTTTCTCCTTGGCTGAGACGAAGGCCACACCTGTGGGGAAGGTCAGGACGCTGCACTTGGTGTTTCAGATAGATAGTCACTGCTCCACGGGCCACCGGCCACTCCCGTTTCAATCCCAGCCACACTCGGGGACAAGGAACTGGCCTCAGCTCTCAGTTCCAAACTCCCAGGAGAGAGAATGTGTGAGCCAGGCGGAGCCCTCCTCCACAGGTCCACACGGCTGGACAGCGGCGGAGGGGCGAGGAGGCCCCCACACGGCAGGGTGCAGTTCTAGAGACTTCATACGACCCGACTCGCACAGACCTCCTCAGCTCTCCCCTGCAGCATCCCGAGATCAGACGCAGGAGCGAGCGTGATGGGCAAGGTGAGTGCGTGAACACGTGTGCCACGTTATTCAGACGAGTTCTTGAAACTTTCTGAAGAAGAGGAAATTAGTGCTTGGAAATAGCTGAACATAAAATTAGAAACGCAGACCGCAGACCTGTGCTCGTGCAAAGCGACGTACTGCACAGGTGCTTCTCGCAGGGCGCCTCGCTGATGCTGACCCAGTTCTCCCTGGGGAATCCGGATGCGCATTACGCCCCTTCCCTGGCTATTCTGTGCTCCTCCCCTAAGCCGATGTGTCTGTTCCCGGCTCATGGGTTCTCATTGCCCCAAGCTGTCAACCTCACTTTATCCACTGGCTCAGAGAACAGTCGTAGAAGGCCGCTGAGACGCTGCTTCCCCATCACGGCGTGCAGAGCCCAGGCGGCCGGCTCTCCTAGGTAACGTAAAGACTGTAGACTTCTCTGCCCCGAGCCGGCACTTTCTGCCACAGCGGCAGCTCTCTCTGCCAATATCAGCCTCCTATACTTTTTTCGTGAGAAGACTCACTTCAAGTTGCAGCGGTAACAGAAAAATCAGCTACGTCATCCTTTCAAATTCTAAATTAAACATCAAAATGTTAGTTTCAGATTGAGCATGAAACAGTGGAGTTTTGTGTTTTTTCTCACAGTCACGTGATGAGATTTTTAATTCTTCGGTATTTATCGGTGGGTCTTCAATAAGCTTCGCAGAGATCCAAGGTCAAGTGCTCTCTGTACTGGCAAAAACCTTATGAACGTGGCTTGTGAATCATACATCCTCCTCAGCAAAAAAATACAGGAAAGAGAGCAACTGGGGCTGCATCCAAACTGCACCCCAAACTCCCTGCGTCCCCTGGAGGTCACAAGGACCGTCCCTAGGTCGTGACACATTTGATGCATCTCACCCCTTTTGGTTTGTTTTGCTGTAGCCGCCATATCTGGCATTAGGTGTCAGGCAAGGTCAGGCAGAGGACAAAGGGTCCCCTCACATGGGACGCCTGAGAGCAGTTCCAGAATGGGATGACCTATGACACTGTGTGGAGTTTAGAGGAAGTCCGCGAGGGGTGGTGAGGCACTGGCGGCTCAGAGCGGGGGTGGGAGGGGGTCCTTTGTCACTCCGGGAAACGATGAAGTGGTTACTAAAACCTGGAGCGAGCCAGTGCAGCTGCAAGAGGCAGCCGCCCTCACAGGCCACGACACAGCCGACCTCCACGACCTAGCAGGGCGGTCGGGGGTGGGGTCCAGGGCCTCGCATGCCAGCCTCCTGGAGAGCCTCATTCGCCAAAAAGGTGTCATCAATTCAGTCCACACAGGGCCACCCCCCGAGGCTGAAGCAGGGTAGAGAAGGAGCAGAGAGTACCTCCAGAGGAGCAAACAGAAACTACGTGGCGCATACTAGGACAGCCATCTCATGAAAGGCTGAGTCCTTCTGCCCGCTCTGCGGGCCTCGAAGGTTTATTGGCTCCTGTATAACCCCCCGTGCCTGGTCCTGGCTTCCGCATCGTAACAATCAACCTCAAATCTCCTCCGATGAAAGAACCATGGGGACAAAATGTCAAGGTCAATAGGGTCATAGGCTCTGCTCATTGTCATTGCTCCTTATGGGATCACTGAGAGCTCCCAAGACTGGCTCTCATTCATGGCTCCAGCCCAAACTCCATGTCCTAGTGTGGGGACACTTATACAGCCATAAAATGCATAGTGAATGAATGAATGAATGAATGAGTGCATGATTTTTTCTTCTTAAAATAGTCTTTAATTATAATACTTATATGTCCCAGAACTTCCGGAGCATCCCTTCTTCAAATATTTTCACTCAACATCGCCATGTAAGTACACATACAGAGCTACCGAGGCCGGGTTTTCGCTGCCAAAATTAAGCACTGAGGGTAAAAATGGCGATTGATAGCTTGTAGTTCACGTACTAGAGTCATCGATAGCCTTGTTCACTGGCACGTTGTAAACACGCCAGCCCTGAAACCGATTCTGTGTGTTCAAAGGAAAGCGCAAAAATCAATTACCGAAGAAGGATGATTTTTGTGTTGCGACCTCTCGCCTTCCAGAGTAATTCAAAAATCATTACAGACTGCCGCGTTCACAGAAACGCACTCTTCACCTCTTTCCCGATAGATTTTTTTCGTGCAAAAAATGAACATGACAACCTGCTTATTGAAAGGTAAGAAATATCTTTGTTTTACTGTTATTTCATCTCGAATCCACAGTGCTTCTCTATTTCGATCTTTACAAACCGAGTTGTCAAAGGTAGTCAGTTTAAAACATAAGTGAAAGGAAGCTTGGGGCCTCGCACGGCCTGTTAGAAAGCCATTTTTCTGTTTTATTGGTCATATTAGCATTCTTTTGCCCTTTAAATGTCACAAGTTCAAGAGCACGGCTGTATGCATCCTAGAAATATTTCTTCTCAGTTTAGCAAAACATGAACATACAATTTCCTAGGACATAGATAAGACAACAGACAAACAACAAAATAAGAACCAGGACGAGTTGGGCACTGTTACAGATAAGAAGCTGAACTATTTTTCAGTCAAAGCTTTGTTCTAACACTGAGCTAATCGAGAAACAGCTTAATTTGTTTATTGGTATAAACTATTAAATTTTTTTCTCTTGTCTTCTAAACCATTATTAGAAAAATGGGATTTGTTCACGCTAAGATGTATGAAAATATCAGAGGCGGTATCTCTTTCTAAAGGAAGAAAAACCACCTCACTGTGTGTAGGGTTCGTCGTAACGAGGTGCTTGCTACCTGCTAACAAGCTGGGTCCCCTATCTGTCACTTTCCTGAAGTAACAGATAACATGTGGTTATAACATTCCTCATATATCAAAACCTATAGTGGGCTAAAGCAGTCACAAAGCATGAATAGAAAAAAGACAAAGGATAAATGAATTCTGACTTCTTCCGATGTCTCAGGTCCACATTTAGCCCATGAAACATTGAGGTAAAATGTGGTTTTCACCAATATTTTCACTGACCAAACCCCTAGAAAACACAAAAGATTTCTTCTTTTATTCTATTCTTATCACAATTCTTGGACTTCTTGAAATTTTTGAATTCTTCTTGCTTAATCTTTCTTTTTTTCATGTACGTCCTTTCAACTCTCTTACCAAAATATTTATGTAACCAGTGCTCTTTAATTTTCCCTGTCTTTTACAACTTTCCCGGTTTTTATTCATCTAATTCACCTTGAGCTTTTCAATTCCTTTCTCAGACTTCTGTTTCTTCCGTTTTCACTTCATCCATTGCTCTGTGGTCAAAATTAGCTTTCCGAGACGTAAATCCAGGCCCGTGTTCCTCTCGATAAATACTGTTAGATTTCTCCCTATCGCTTATGTCAATGCCTCACAGGCTGTGGGCGGAAGCAATGTCCATATACGTTTTCTAAATCAAGATATAAAAGAAGTACAACACTCTCCGTGTGCATGTGGTCCACAGATCAAGTCTCATCTCTTAGAACAACAACAACAACAACAACAACAAAAACTAGTTTAAACAATAAAATAAACTCATTGGTTTAACTCTACAGGAAGGAAGGTAGCGAGCGAAGATCCAGAAGCAGACATTTCCATGAGCCTCAGACTGTCCATCTCTGTACAGCACCCTCATCTTTTCCGGGGTGAACAAGGCACCTTCCCCGAGCACTCTGCAAGCTCCTGATCTCGCACTTTCCAAGAGTTGCACAGGAGAGGAAAAGATTTTCTCTGCAGCGACAGAAAAGCGTCTGATTGACTGGCGCGGAGGGCGGAGCGCTGTGATTGGCAGCTCCCACTCAGGTCAGGTGGTGGGAATGAAACAGCCCTTCTCTGTGTCGCGGGGAGAGGCAGTGCCGCTGGTCAGGCCGAACAGAGGACTGCGACTGAAAGGGGCGTGGGGTCTTGAGACCCTCTGTGTTCAAAGCAGTCGTTACACGGGGATCTTCCGTTTCATCGTAGAATGCCCTTTTGTGGCTATGCCCCCCTGCAGGAAAGAAGAAACATAAAATCCGGGAAAACGGCAGAAAACAAGGCTTTTATGAACTCTGGAGAGTGCCCGATACAGGCGAGAATCGCGGGGCTCTGATCTTCAAGGAAGGGAAGTAGGGTGGAGGTTCTCCGCATCACCCTAGCGCCTTTACTGAGAGCATTTGCCATTTTCAACACCCAGGGGCAGAATGTCAGCAGAAGGCTGCCAGGAGTTGGAGTTTAGGCCGAGGTGCAGTAAGCACACCGGAAGGCCACCTCCTGGGAACACAGGCAAAAGCGGAAAAAACAAAGCTTGAAAACAATCTTTGAGAGAATTCGAGCGATCTCTTACACTCCATAGATGTTAACAAAAAGAAAGAAGACGCTAAAACCCAGAGACTTAAATTTTAAAAAATGAAACAGCTCTATTGAGATATATTTCCATGTAAAAGTCACCTATTTAAAATGTGCAGCACAGTGGTTTTCAATCCGTTCACATGGTTGCACAACCGTAGTCACTATCTAATTTTAGAACATTTTTCTCCCCGGCTTCCCAAAAACGTCACTCTGCAAATCACTCCCCAAGTCCCCCTCCTCCGGGTCCCGGAAGCCAACAATCTACTTTCTCCCTCTCTGCATTTGCCTTTGGGGGCATTTCCCGTAAATGGAATCACACTCTATGTGGTCTCCTATGACTGGCTTCTTCCACTTACAACTACAAATGGAATTTCTGGGTCATACAGGAATTCTCTGTTTAACCATTTGAAAACTGCCAGTTTTCCAAAGTACTGCACTGTTTTACGTTCCCACCAGCAACACATGAGAATTTTTTTCCCCATACCAGTCAACAGGCGTTGTTGCTACCTGTTTTATGTTTTTATATTATATATAGCCACCCTAGTGTGTATGAAGTGGTATCACATTGTGATTTTAACTTGCATTCCCCTAATGACTAATAATATAGACTAATGATGTTTTCATTCATTTATTAGTAATTTTTATATCTTCTTTGGAGAAATGTCTATTCAAATCATTTGCTCATTTTTAATTGCTTTTCGCATTGCCAACCTCATTAGTTCTAATAGTTTTATTGTGGAATCCTTCAGATTTTCTATATTGATGAGCATATAATCAGCAGATAGAGATGGCTGTACATCTTCCTTTTCAATCCTAATGCCTCTTATTTCTTTTTTCTTGCCTAATAGCGCTGGCTAGAATCCTCAATGCAATGTTGACTAGAAGTGGCTAGAGGATGCATACTTATCTTGCTCCTGATCCTAGTGGGAAAGCATTCAGTGTTTCTTCATTGAGTACATTATCTGTGAGATTTTCCCAGATGACCTTTATCAGGTAAAGAAAGTTCCCTCCATCCTTATTTTGTTGGATGTGGTTTTTTTAACCATAAAAGCTTGTTGGGTTTTTTGTCAAATAATTTTGCTGCATCTATTGAGATGTTCATGTGGATTTTTTTATTAACATAGTATATGATATTCATTGATTTTCAGATGTTAAACCACCTTTCCTAATCAATGACAAATTTACCTTGATCATGATAGACAATCCTTGTATATTGCTTAATTTAATTTAAAGATATATTGTTCAGAAATTTTATGTCTTGTGTTCATAAGTGATATTGGTCTCTTGTTTCCTTTTCTTATGATAGCTGTCTGAATTTGATGTCAGGTAATACTAGCTGAATGAGTTAGGAAGTATTTCCTCTTGTTTTATTTTTTGGTAAAATTTGTGAAGCATTGGTATTAAATCTTTAAATGTTGGATGGATGGATGAATGGATGATAGATAGATAGATAGATAGATAGATAGATAGATAGATAGATAGATAGATGGAAATAGATGATGGATAGTTTTGCTATGGACTGAATGTCTGTGTCCCCTCAAATTCGTTTGTTGAAACCCTAACACCCAGTGTGATGGTGTTTGGAGGTGGGGCCTTTGAGAGGTGGTGATGTCATGAGGGTGGAGCCCTCATAATGGGGTTAGTGCTCTCGTAAGAAGAGGAGAGAGCTTGCTTCCTGTACCTCTTTTTCTCTCTCTGTTCTCTACCACGTGAGAATACAATGAGAAGATGGCCATCCCTGAATCAGAAAGGGAGTCCTTAACAGACACCTAACCTGCCAACACAGTAATCTTGGACTTCTCAGCCTCCAAAACAGTGAGAAATAAATTTCTGTTGTTTAAACCGCCCAGTCGATGGATTTTGTTATAGCAGCCTAAGTTGACTAAATCAAATTTCTATCTCTTTGTCAATATTCTCTGATTGGTGTGCCATTGTTATACTTTATTTTAATTCTTTAGACATTCTTCCTTTACTAAGTACAGACATGATTCCTCTCGGGGGCATTGTCTATTGACTGTACTTTTCCATGAATATGCCATACTTTCTTACTTCTTTGTATATCCTATACTTTTTTGTTGAGACTTAACCATTTAAAAAATATGTATTGTAACAACTCTAGTGTTAAATGCTTTCACCCTGGCTCAATAAAGTTTGCTCATGTTGCTATTTTTATTTCTCCTTGTTGCAGCTCACTTTTTTAGCTACTTTCCGAAACTAATTCTGTAGATTCTATGTATTGAAATATGTGGCAACTGAGTTCTCCACTAACCTTTTTTTAACCCTTCTTTTTATATTAAGCATTGGCTTCCCGTGGGTCACACCTGGAGCAGAACAATTAAGTTGCCAACCAATGATCTTTTGGAAGATTTTTTTTTTTAATGACTTTGCTGCCTGCTGTCTACCCTTTATCAAGTAGATCTGTAGGAGAAGGGATGCTTTGAAACTTCTGGCAGTTTACAAGACGGCCTTAATTTTTGCTTCCTTTTATTCATAGCCCTGGGGTCAGTCAAAGGTGAATGATTGATACTTCCTCTTTTCCATCATTTTTTCCGGTCACGCACGCAGCTTTGCATACGCACGGGAGATCACAGGGATTATAGCAGAATTTTTTAAATCCCTTTTTATCGTCTAGATTTTCTTTTAAATTCCACCCAGACTCTTGTTTGCCACAACTGAAATTACAGCCTTAGGCAGCTGAGGTGTTGCGGTTGACTGTTATTTTTGTAGGGACCAATCAGTTTGAAAATTCAGACAAAATTAGCAAATGCCTAAAAATGCAAAACTTTTCAGCACGTATCCAAATAAAGATAGAAAATCCGAATAGCACTATTTTGATACGAGTAAGTAAACTTGAAATTAAATCTGGAATGAAAACTTCAGTTCCAGAGAGCTTTGTTGCTAAATTCTTCAAACGTTTAAGGGAGAAGTTTTGACAATCTTATCCAAACTCTTTTAGAAAATGGCAAAAGGACCAGAACCTGGATAACAAAACCAGCAACATTACGAGAAAAGAAGCTCAGACCAATGTCTTACAAACATAGATACAAAAACCCTGAACAAGAAGGAAATTGAATCAAGAAGCAAGTAAGAAGGATAATGAGCTAAGAGATATTGAATTGATTTGAAAAGCAAGGTATTTGTAATATCGAGAGGCAACGTAGTTCTCCAAATCAATAGAATGAGCGGGAAAATTCATATAATTAAATCAATAAAAACAAAACATTTTTATAAAATATCTATTAATGATAAAAAATATTTCCGTAAACTAGGAATAGAAGGTAATAAAATAATTCGATAAAGTGTGTCTATAAAATACATAGGAAAACATATTCAATAGTGAAATGCTGGAATCTTCCCTTTGGAGACAGGGTGTGCTAATAGGATATCTGTCATTAATATTTTACACAAATCCGAACCAGTGCAATAAGGGAAGAATAGAAAGGGAAGTATACGGATGAAAAAAAAATGAATTAAATCTATAATTATTTATAGGAGACATAACTATGTAGTTGAAAATTTAATAGACTCTATAAATAATTTATTAGAATTAATAAGTGTGTTTAAATGCTTGCTCTACTGAGCAACCTTGCTATAAATACAAAAATAAAAAAGTAGAAATGCCAACTTCCAACGGATTTTTTTGTGCCAGCAACAAACAGAACACAAAACACATAGAGAGAACTGTCCCTTTTCCCCTCCTCCTCTGGCTGCACCGAGCGGTCCCAGAGTCATCGCGCAGGGCTGAGCGCCGTAGCTCTGCGTGGCCGGGGCGCCCGGCGTGGAGCTGGGGACCAGCAAGGCGTCCCTCGTGAGCAACAGCCACACACGACTCAGACCGACGCCGGGGACGAGCCTGCCGTGCAGTGTCGCCGTGCGGGCAGGGCGAAGAGGGCGCCCTAGGATTGCGGTGCAATGGGCTGGAAGGCTAGAACCTAGGTGGGGCGAGCGGGCCGAGCAGGGAGCCCCCGGCGAGCGGAGGGTCCGACGGGTAGTGGATGAGCCTAAGTAGGGTGATGACAGCGTCCACGCGGAAGGGAAGCGGGGGCGGAGAGCTAGGGGGTCAGCTAAACCCGGGGCTCGCCAAACAAGCAGGTGAGGGCGAGGAAATGAGAACAGGTCTCCTGTTTCAGAAAACGGATTAACAAATGTGAAAAGGAAGAGAAAAGCTAGAATTTATCCTGCGGTTTTCGATTAGAGACTCAAGTGTGAGCTAACGGGTTTCAATATCTGTAGAAAGATATAGGAGCAAATACACAAGTGTATACATACACACCCGTATTCAAGCACACGCGAACACACACGTAACTATTCCTACTCCATCGGCGGCGAGCCTGGGAGCAGCCGCGCCCAGCGGTGATGAGCACACCTGTGCTTCACCTGTGGCCATTTAATATTATTCTGTACCAGAAGGACACGACCCATTGGAGAAACGGGTCGATTCTAGGTCTGGGACAGAGAAAATCACAGATATGCCTGGACTATCTTGCTATTCTTGAAAGCAAGAAAAGCGTTCAAGAAATAATAGACCTGTCAAAAGAAAACAGAAATCATCTTGCAAGCACTCCCGGTGGCCAAATCAGGGACAATCCGAGCATCAGAGTAAAGTAAATCAATAAACGGAACTTCAATTCTTTGGCTGAAATAGGAGCCACAAATCCTTAATGACATGAATACATACTACATACCAGAGACAGGCCATTCACTTAGTTTGAAAATACCTCTACATAAGAAGCGCATTTATTAATCACAAGAAGTAAAAAAAAAAAAAAAGGGGGTCCAGCAGACACCACATTAATCGAATGATCAAAGCAACCATCTTCAGTTAAAATTCTGAGCCTCCTTCTGGGATGCAGGGGACATAGAACACAGCCACTGTTTATTCCTGGCTGTATCAGTCAGGGTGCTCCAGACAGACGGAACCAGTAGGCTATAGAGAGACATATACAAGAGGAAATTTATCACAGGAATTGGCTCACGTGGTCGCGGGGGCTCAGAAGTCTCACAGTGTACCATCTGTAGGCTGGAGATCCGGGAAAGCTGGCTGTGCCATCCAGGCCAAGGCCAAGGCCTGGGGACCAGGGAAGGAGCTGCTGCTGTAGTCCTGGAGTCTGAAGCCCCAAGAACCAGGAGCTTCCACGTCCAAGAGCAGGAGAAGATGGACGTCCCGGCTCAAGAGAGAGGACTTTTCCTTCCTTCACCTTTTGTTCCATTTGGACCCCCAGTGAATTGGGTGCTGCCCATCCACGGTGATGAGGACAAATGTACCAAATCAGATGCTCATCTTTTCCAGAAACATCCTCAAGACACATGCAGAAATACTGTTCAGCAGCCCTCTGGGCTCCCTCAGCCCAGTCAGGTTGACACATGCCGACGAAGTTCAAATCCTAATCCAATCCTGAGGAAACAGTAGACAAATCAAATGAGGAACACTCCACAAAATAACTGGCCTGTAATCATCCGAGGTACCAAGTTTATGCACGTCAAATCCTGAGGCGCCCTTTCGGGCTGCAGCGGATTAAAGAGACAGGACACCTAAATACAATATCTAATTCTGAACTGTATGTTCTTGCTATAGGATGTTACTGGGACAATTAGAGAAAGCCGAACAGAGTCCGAGTCCTAAATGTTATTAGCACACCGATGCTAATCTTCTGATTTTGACACTGTTGGCAGGAAAATCCCAGCATTCCAATGAAACGCACACTAAAATATTTGGGGAAAACGGAGCTGCAGCGGGCAACCTGCTCTCAAGGGGCTCAGGAAGAAGACAGGCCTCACACTGTTCCCCAACTTCTCCGTACCTTCATGACTGTTTCAACTTTTAAGAAATGAACAGAGGTATTGCGCTACTTAATACAGCTTTAAATTTATGTATATTTCTTTTCAAAATGTGCGAATCACTTACGCTATCAGTTTTCTATAGAAAAAACTATACGCCATCAGAGGAAGAAATTAAAGTGGAAAGGTACGCCGCATTCTCCATCATACTGTTATACATATCTCAAGAAATCATAATAAAATCATAATAAAATAAACATCTTGGTAGAAATTCATAAGCTAGCTCTAAAATTGACCGAAGCCGAAAGCCAAGATTATTTTAAGACCATCTACGGGATATGAGAATCATATAAAGCCACAGTAACTAAGGGAGTGTGATGTTGATGCAAAGATACACAAACAAACAAAACGCTGAGTTCGGGTTTACCTGGTATCTTCTCGCGATCATAAGTTGTGGGACACAATGGAGTATTGCAAAGCAATGGAAATGAACAAACTGCCACTCAATACAACCTGCAAGCGTCCTAATGAGTGAAAGAAAGAAAGATGATACAAGAAGACACATCTATGATTCCTTTTGGATAAGAGTCCGTACAGGTAGTGCTGATGCATCGAGTCAGAAGACAGCGTCGGGGTTACCTGTGAGAGGTGGGGGCGGGAAGCGGGGGACTTCTGGTGTCCGCACAGCATTTGGATTCAGGTCCCGGATAGTGGAGAGGTCGGTTTGTTCCCATGAGATCGGGCATGCAGCTGTATGCTTATGATTTCTCAGGGTTTTTTTTTTTTTCTCGATTTATCATCTGACAGTAAAAATGATCACGTCGTTACTGTGAATTTCATAATCTTAGAAACTGATCACATTAACTGAGCATGTGATTTCTTCCCATAGTTTAGCAATTCCAACTCTGATTTTATGAAATTTCTACCCCTGACAATTGTTTCGAGACCATCCTAGGTGTTTCAAAGATCTTCGATAAGAATATCACAAATTCCACAAAGAATTTGATGTCTCATCCCCCGAAATCATGGCAAGCACTGCTTTAAAATAATGGAATTCTTGTGCTAGGAAATGTTTTTGGAATCTAACTTTCCAAGGTGAATTTTATGGTACTAACAACTTTTGTAAATGATTTCTGGGCTGAAATATTGAATTAGTATTATTATCCTTCAGTGTGTCATTAGATGTTTAATGAATGTTTTTTACACAGATAACAATGGACATTGTTATCCTGGTAGACATATAAAAGAAACCATTATCTCACCACTTTAATATCCTTCTTTGTTTAGTTCTCTTAAAATCCTTCCAGAAGAAAAATGCACGTATCTCTTTTCATTCTTTATTCCTCTCCAGGGCTTACATTAGTTGCTAATTGCGCTATCCTGTTTTATCTACTTTGGTCCACAGAGATCAAAGACCTTTTTGTGACTTCCTCTCCATAATACGAGGCATAAATTGCTATTTATTATCAACATATATAATGTGCCAGCATTGTCAAGGGGAAATTTCTCTTAGATGAGGAAATTTGCATAAAAATAGATGCTCACATTTTAATTGTAGGGGATATGGCCACTCTTATCTATGCCAACATTAAAAAATAAAACCAGCAGAATAATGTGATGGAAAAAGTCTAACCCATTAGCTAATACACACTCTACCCTGGTCTCCCACACGATAAACTACCACAGCATCAGAAATTAGTAGTTAGATGAAAATATCATTCTAAAATAAATAAGTCAGGGTAGCTTCACGTAAAATCCACAGACTTGAGGGTTCTCTGAATTATGGAAAAGTGTGCCTCAAATTTTATTTTATGGCATTTTAAAATATATCCTAATAAAGCCTGGGAAGATGTGTACTTTCCACGCGTGTTTGTACCTTCCTAGTCGTTGTCACTTTCTCTCAGCATACAACCCCTTTTCATGGGAAAATGGAATATTTCCCTTAAAATTGAGGTCTCTCTGGTCTGTCAGGACGACTGACAAAATGGCTGGAAAGGCATTTCCACCGCGCAGTGGATGACAAGCTCCTCTAATGAAATGTGGCAATTTTTGTTAGACCTCGGTGACCCTACGAAAGAGTTACCCATTCCTCTCATAGAAACAAATTGCATTCCTCTTGATATAGTTTGTACTTGCAGGAATAGCAACAAAAACCGCGAGCCACTCACTGACAGACTCGTCCCCACATCGTGCCAGCTGATATGACCCATTAATGCTATTTGAGAGCTGTCAAGCCAGCACTTGTGTGGCAACGTGTGTGTGTGTGTGTGTGTGTGTGTGTGTGTGTGTGTGTGTGTGTGCGCGCGCTCACGCGCGCGTGTGTGTG
>NW_006438073.1:8297711-8310520 GCF_000325575.1 Pteropus alecto
TTAAGTAATAAGAATAAGATGATGTTGATTTAAATTCCGAGCCCTTCAGTTGACGCTTCAGAAAGAGTCCCCAAGACTCCTTATTTTCTCAAAATTTTTAAAATCCCATGTTTCCTACGAATACAAGATATTTATGGACTGATCTTTCCAGAACTCGATGCTTCTTAGTCATGCCAACCTTTTCAGGCTACCACTAAAATGAGAAAACAGGGTCAGAACAGAGTGAGCACAGAAACTGAAAAAAAGAGAGAACTTAGGAGTGAAGACAAAGAAGGGTCCCCAGCGAAGGGTCTGTTTTCTCTCTGGGACTGTTTTGCCATCTGAATTTTATTGACTTGCTCAGCAATATCAGGCTGACAATGAAGATACTCTGAAAGCAGAAGGAAAGCGAAGTCTTCGCAGTGAAATCTTAAACTACATCAAGACACCTCAGGGTCTGGGTTTGTTCTTTTCTTTTGGTTCTGAGAAGGGGTTAAACAAGCAAGACCATGCATTCCTTCCTTAGAGAGATAAGGGTTCCATTGCTGACACTGGTCGATGGCTACTGTGTGCCTCTTACCAGGCGGCCACATGTGCCAGGCACTTGCAGGCAAGAGGCTGTATTCTTGTCACCTGTTAGACAACTGGGATGAGAAAAACCTTTCTGATTCAAAAGCCAGACAGATATGCCAACCTTTTATCAACTGTCACCTGCATCCACTCCTTAGCTTCCAAGCTCTGTGCTGGTGACTATGTATAATTAAAGCAAAAGAGAGAGAGACAGAGACAGAGACAGAGACAGAGAAGCAGAGAGAAGGAGACAGACAAAGAGAGACAGGGAGAGACCCAACATCTCACTGGCCTATAATTGGAAATTTAAAGTGTTGAGTGTTACTTCCTATAGAATCAACTGGGGAAAGCCCTTTAAAAGTGCGGGTCTTGGATAGATGTTAATTTAACCCATTCATATTTTTATGAGCACTTTATATATTGGCCATCAGTCAGTATAATAAGAGAGTTTTTCAGAGTATTCAGGAATTTCAACTGTCACTCATGCCGCTTTTCTCCTGTGCCTATTAAATTTTGTTTAGTAGCTATTATCTAAACCTCTTTCATCTCCATATTGACACATATGATCTAAGAAAAATTTAGAAGTCAAAATTATTCAGGAAAAAATCCTGGGGAGACTATCCAAATTAATTGGGATATAAAACAATACATGGAAAAAAATTTAAATGTATAACATTTCATAGGACCTAAAAAAATAAAATAATATAAACCTAACTTTCTAAAATGTAGCTAATTCACATATTTATTGAGAATTTACTTTGTGCAAGACCCTGTGGATAATGCAATAGACATAAAAGATAAATAAAACTTATTCTATGTCCTCAAGGAACTCACATTTTAATAAGGAAGATAAAACAAATACAGCGATAACTTTAATACATGGTAGAATGTAGTAAGCAAGAAGTACGGTGAGTATAGAGTGAGTGAAAATGGGAAACTGAGTCAGAAACAGAGTCTAAAGAATACTTTCGAAAGGCCATAGTGAGATCTGATACAAAGTCCAGAAACGGGTTATTTGTCCTTTTGAATTCTCCACTGTGATGGACTGAATTGTGTTCCCCAAAATTTGTATTTTGAAACTCTGATCCTTTGTACCTCAGAATGTGACTGTATTTGTTTGGAGTTTTTAAAGAGTTAAGTTGTGGTCATTAGGGCGGACCCTGATCCCATACGACTGATGTTTTTAGAAGAGGAGGAGATGAGGACCCAGGCACAAAGAGGAGAGATACTGCCCCTGACCTAGACGTAGCCACTTCTCTAAGGAGCCCTTATTCCTTTCCATGGAAAATGGCATTTAAATTCCTTAATCTGAATGTAAGGGTGCTCTGAATGTGAATGGAATCGTCAAATGCAATAAAGTCAGACTAAAATCAGGGTATTTTTTATGTGTGTTAATGTAGAATTAAAGCTATAGATCAAGTTGGAGGATTTGCAGTTTTAATATTTCGCTTTTTTCCAAGACACAGTTTTCAGAGTCAAGTAGTTTAATATGATGTCAATGATTTCCAGTAACTAGGTACATTTAAAGGAATAATTAAATTGTAAAACCAGAAGAAATCTATCTCTTATGAATCATTCATAAATCACTTAAAACTCTATGCACCCATGGAAAATAAATTTCAAGAGTGAAATTATAAAATGTAAGAAATGAAGTGATAAGAACTAAAGAATTAAGATTGAAAACAGAGGCAATCCTATCTAAAATTGATATGTGGTAAAATACAGTTCTTAATTCAACTTTCTTCATTAACCAAATACTACTTCTAGTACTTTCTTTAGAATTTTGTACAAAATATTTATATTGTTTAATACATTGGGAGCCAATCACATTAGGAAAGAGATAGATTAAAAATAAATCATAAACTCTCAGTGTTGACGGAAAGCTTAGACTTCAGCTACCGCCATTAGTGTGCTGTCCATGGTCCTGATTCTATGCGGAGGGTCGTGCGAGAGAAACACAGGACGCAGTTATGTTCCACTACGTCCGACTTTGCACTAAAACACCTTAAAATTTCAATACACAAGAAAAACTCTGTACATTTGTTAAACATATGACAGAACAAAATATCATAGTATATGAAATCAGTTCCATAAGTTGTAAAATGCAAGTAACTCACCCACGTGTTCTGCGAAAATATAAGGTTTGAGAATATTATCATGATAGAAAATACCAATAAAGATAAATTAAAAGTACAAGCCTACCAACTAAGATCCCACTACCGGATTAGATTGTGTGCCCCCAACGCCAACTCCTTATAAATCCGCTATCTAGTCAAAAGCACATTCTGTACAGCAATGCTTTATATAGTTTATATCCTAATGGTCACCCATCTTTAGCTTCAATATTTGTAGGACAGTTTATTTTTTGAGCTCAATTGGTGCTTTTTTCTAATTATCTTCTTCAACACATCCCTTCTTGAACACAACCAAAACCTCCTTATCACCACCTCATCCCCACTGCCACCAACTAATAGTATGAGTTTAACAATGTGCCATTTTAAGGTATAGGAGTCATTTTCCTTAATGTAATTTATTTCCAGTCAAACATTCAGAGTTTATTCAAGTTTTAATTTGTCCCTTTTTTGAGAAAATAAATGTATTAAAATATGTGAGTTGTCTGTAAAAGACAGATTATTTCTGGTTCAACTTTACTTAGAACTACCTTTCTTCTTGTTGCTTTTAATTATAAATGGCCCACATCTCTTAATATGCTCATGGGCCATGGGAAGTCAAGATAATTCTTAGACTTCTTAATTCGTACACAAAAGCTAAGAGACTGGCAACAAAATCCGAGTCCTAGATTAGAGTCCATTAACACAGAATGTGAAGAAAGCCTTGAGCAACCAACTCCAGTTACAGTTTAATTAAAAAACCCAACTTCTTTAAGTAAAAGACATAATGCTCAATTCAAAGGCACAACTTTAATTCACTGGGGGAATTAGCTATGTGTGTAGTATGTATATGTGTATGTATATGTGGGTGTGTGCACATATACACAGAGCCATAAGACCAAAATACTCTAAATGGTCAAAAGTATTTATGTCTATGAGTAAATTTCTGTTATAATTATAAAATGCTATGTAGGAAAGACGTATTAAGAAAATTCTGAGTTTGTGATTGAGTTTGTCATTTGTGTTTTTACTTCAAGGAGAATTTTCTTAAGATTCATTTCCTAATCTGAGGCATTCACACATTCAAAGAGTAGTTGGGTTTTATACTTAATATGAAATGTAGTATGTATACAAAGTGTATGAAATATATTATTTCTACTGGCAGATGATAATAATAGGAATCAAGATGAGACCTATTGTTTCTGCGCTTTGCATTAGGAAATGAACCTCTTCAGACGATTTACACTGGGCGAATGACTGAGCCCAGTTAAACTCACATGATTTTTATTCCTTTGGGCTTCATCGCACTATTTTGAAATCTTGATACTTCCTTTATTATTGCTTAAGTCTATTTATTAAAGACTTGATAAACACCTAGTGTATGCTTTACCGTACTGCTTTAAGGAAAATTCATATGAAAAATATTATAATACAAGACCAATATATACTATAGTGAAAGTCATGCCAAGTGCTAAGAACAGAAATGCAGAGAGCGTTGTATCTTAGGCAGTCCACGAGGATCAATACTGGCAGATTCACTATGGTAGGGAATTCAGGAAGGCTTCCTGGAGAATTTTACATGTGAACTAGATCTTCAAGCTCAGGTAGGACTAGAGAAAAGAGTATTACAGACAAAAAGCCAGGAAGGGTGAAGGAGCAAAATTGTGTGCCATTGCAAATGTTCCAGCATTATAGGCTTGTTCTGTTTTATCTATTCTCTATATTTTTTTTTGTCATAAAATATTCCACTTTCTAAATGTGCTCAGAAACTTGGGTCTGTGAATGAGGGTTTTCACGAGAAACGAAATAGCAAACGCCAGATCGAGAAAAGCTGTCAGGGAAATCCAGATAAGAGAATTTTATTTTGTCGTGTAAGACAACAAGATGAAAGGTTTTAGAACAGGGAGTAATTAGATCGAGTCTGCTCGGAGGCTGAGAAAAGAGATTGGAGTAGCGCAAGCAGCTTACACATCGTCAAAGATGAGCAACGTCGCTAAAACACGTGGATCATTTCACACCACGCCGGGCACTGGGCTAAGCACTGAGCAGAGATCACCCTTTTCGTCCTCCCAACAGTCCTGTGATGCTATAATCTTCAACGTGGTTTTACGGCCGCGGAAGCAGAAGCACTGTGGAGGAGACTGAGACGTAGAGAGAACAAGCAACATGTCCATCATCCAGTGGATGTGATGAGGATACATAGCCTGTGCCTTCAAACACTAGGAATGGTGCTTCTGAGGTGTGGGGGTTGGGGGTGGGGAGTAGATATGGTCCATACTCATTACTAGCATTACGATCTCTTCAAGGCTTTGACTTCATTATCTTGGGTTCCTCTAACTCCCATTCACCGTATTTCCATTAGCAGGTTCACCAACCTCCACTTCGTCCTTATTACCATAAAGCACTATTGTTCTCCATCAAAATTCTCAGTGGGAGGCGGTGCCCAGCCACTGCTGTGTGGTCATGATCTTCACCCCACAGTCTTTCCCACATCAACCAGCCGAGTCCATGTTTTTTGCCCTCTGCACACATGAGCGTCTGCTCTTTACGAAGGTCCGTGGTAATCCCCAGTGTCCTCCAGGCATCAGTCTATCAAGTCATTGACTCAGCGCCAACCGAATGCTCAACACTAGTCCTAAATGTTCAAAGAGAAAAATAGATGAAGATGTAGGGCCTGATTTTTTAATCGTTTTGGTCTAGCTAGAAAGATAAGGTTGATATGCTTGTAAAATGAATGGAGGACGAGAAGCAGATAAGTCTCAGAGTGTGCGCCTTCATTTACATCTAAGTTTTAAACTGCCGAGGTCGCTCTCCTCATCCATGAACATCTAAACGTGAATGGAGTGGGTGTGGTAGGCACCTGATACTGTGAATCTCTAAGTAAAAGATCGTCAACGGATAAAGTCAATTTCAGATAGTAGAATCTACCCAATCCTGGGGACGAAATTACTAGGTGTCACGAAACGTTATAGGGAAAGCAGGGGGTGGTGAATTTGAGCTGTTCCAGTATGAAATGGAACATATGGAATAATCTACTGGTTAGAGAAACTGAGAGATGGGTGCTTCATAAGTGGTTTCGGACAACGAAGGAGGCATTGAGAGCTATCGGGAGTATGTGCCCTCTGCAAAACCATCATAATTTCCTGCTTGTTTTTAATGAGTTATTGGTAGACTAGAATGCCTTCCCTCCCAAAAGAGATCCTAAAAGTTTTTCCCAAGGTAATTAATGAGATTGAGGATGTGAACAGCTGTAAAGGTTAATTTTCCAAGTTTTTATATGGGTTTAACTAGCTCAGCATTCAAACCCCACTGCAAAGGGCAGAGATCAGATTTTCTCTGATTTTCAAGGGGACATCTCATCTGTTACTTGTGGAAAAACTGAGTAATGGCTTACGCAACACTCACTCAGCGGGGAGCTGGGCCACTTGGCTGAGGACAATCAAGACTAGCCAACTGCTGAATAAGCAACTCTAAAAGCAAGTAGTGGGAAAAAGTAAAATCCCTGCCCTAAAACTGGCTTTATCACTAAGAATGTTCAGTGTCTCCAGAGTCACATACCGTCATGTGGGTTTTCTTAAACAGGCAAACAAATGCTTTTCAGAGACAGTATTTTATCATCATGTTAAATGAGAAGGTGTGCCTCCCGGCCATGGCTCTGAGTCGCACACATGTAACTCACTCTAGCTGATTGTAACAGTTTTTAAAATATACTGAGGTGGGCACACAGGCTAACGACACAGAACGGACCCCTATGCATATAGTCAATACACTTTTACAACATCGTTAAGGTAATTCAATGAATAACAGATGACCTTTTCACCAATTTGTGTTGGGTCGTCTAGATATATACGTAAAAAAAAAAAAGGAAGAAAGAGAAAGAAAGATAGGCAGGAAGGAAGAGAATAAAAACCTATAATCTTCACATTACACTGTAAGCAAAAGTCAAATCCAAATGGATTCTAGAACTAAATATAAAAAGTTAAATCTATATATTTAAATGAAATAATTTATGAAATAATTTATTCTGGAGGAAGAATAGGTTTCTAAGACAGTACACAAGAAAACACGAACCATAAAACAAAAAGTGAAAATCGGGCTTCCGCAAAATTAAAAATTTTGGTCTTTAAAGGCACTTAACAGTGAAGAAGGCAATCCACGTCCTGGAAGCAAATATTTTAAAACGTATATCCAATTTAAAAACTCTGATCAAGAGTAGATAGAGAACTATTATGACCCCATGACAAGAAGACAAAAACTACCACTGGAAAAAATGGGGGAATAATTCAAACAGACATTTTACTAAAGAAAATATACCAATGGCTACTAAGTACAAGAAAAGATGTTCCATATCAATAGTTATCGAGAAAATATGAATTAAAACCGCAGTGTGATGCCACTCTGGGTGCACTAGAATGGGTAAAACTAAACAACCTGACTGTGCTACATAGTGGGAAAGATATAGATCAACTGGAAGCCACACAGTGCGGTGGGGATGCCAAACCCACTAAAACAGTGTGGCAGATGCATTTACCACACGACCCGGCATCTCCCTCCAACCGATGCAAAATAAATTTCAAAAAAATATTTTCAGACTTTATTCGCAATAGCAGAAGAGTGTAAACAATACAAGTGTCCACCAACAGGGGCATGACAAGCAAAATGTGGGGACCTGTATGATGGAGCACTATTCAATAATAAAGGAGAACATGCTGCTGATATGTACAACAACGTGGATACATCCCAAAAACATTACAGCGAGACAAAAAACAGAGCAGCGTCATGACAACGAGAGAGATGTGGGTAGTTGTCATGATATAGAACGTTTTTATCACTCTGTAAAGTCCCTTGTACATCTTACCTGAAGCTCAAAAAGTAAGTGTGCATTCAAGTATGTATTAAATAACGTGCATTCTCAGCATGCTAAGAGATAGTTACGGTGATTTGATCTATACACTGAGCTTACCTAGAAAGACATGGTCCAGTAGAGCAGCCACCGCTACTTTGGGTCTCCCTAAACCTAAATCAATTAACAGAGAATGCAGAAGTTCTTCATTTGCACCAACCACGTGTCAGGTGTTCGGTGGTTATTGCAGAGTGTTCTTTTGGACAGCACTAATCTAAAATTATAAGGGAAGCACTTCTTTTTTTTTCAGATTCAAACGGAAAAAATATTAATTCTCCATTTCGTCCAGATCTGTACTGAATACAATAGAAACTCTCAGAAATAGCATATGCCACGGTTAGGTGATGGAAACGTGATGCTTTCATCATTTTATATTTTTAGCGAGAGAAGCAGTTCTTTCAGAAGGTTCTGGGTAGAACACGTAGTAGATAACCGTGGATGCTCCCCACGTCAGCCGCGCGCTCTGACTAACGCCTGTGGGCGAAGGTCTGAGAAGCTGTGAGCCGATCGGACGCCGAGGGAGTCACGTGAAGGCAGATGTAAAGGAAGTTCAGATGGAAACTCGCTCAGCCCTCAAACACCAACCTTCCCGTCCACACAGCCAACAGATCAGCTCCTATCAACCGTTTTTTTCTTCTTTCTCTTTGAAAACATTTTCTTCCATTACAGTTGACTCACAATATTATATTAGTTCCAGCTGTGCGACAGAGAGATTAGACTATTTTTTTTTTTTTTGGTAATTTACGAAATGATCACTCCAATAAATCTAGTGCCCATCTGACACCATCCATAGTTATCACAATATTATTGACTATATTCCCTATGCCGTGCTTTACATCCCTGTGACTATGGTGTAACTGCCAGTCTGGACTTCTCAATCCCTTCTCTTTCATCACCCATCCCCCCCCACACTCCTCACTTCTGACGAACATCGATTTGTTCTCCGGATCTATGACTTTAGAGGTATGATATGCTGCCGCCGGGAGGAATGTGTCTCTATTGATTTTCAATTCCAGTAAGATCATGGATAGGAATATTAGCATGAAATAACATTTTTATAAGGATCTTCCATGTATTAAACATAAAGTCAGGCTCCAGTTAATTAACAGTAATTTCTGTTTGGGGAGTTTCTAAAAGCTACTGCCATGTACATCATAAGTAAACTTAATTGCAGTGATGATTTGCATGTTAATGTCATCTTCTCATAGGATCTGTTTTCCAAATTTTTCATGATCTAAAGACTAGTCGTTCCCATATTTTCCATTTCTATATGTTAGAAATTTTACCCCCCCCCAAAAAAAATGATTAAACAATTACAGCGTGGGTTGTTTTGCTTTAGAGAGACATGTAAGATTATAATTGCGGAGAAAAATCTGTGACCCCATAGGATGCTATCGGGAAGAATTCAAAGGAAATCTTTTATGCATTTTCTTCCCCATCAATTCGAGCTCGTGGAGTGGCCCTTCTCGCTATGCCTCTCATCATTTATGAGATGTAGCTGCCCTGGGAACCCTGGCACTCCTCAGGAGGGCTTTATCAAGCCCTGGGGGAAGATTTTCATTTTTATTGCTGGTCATGCTCTAATGTGTTTGTAGAAGAGATAGTGAAATGGAAATTGGACGGGTCCTATCTCTCCATGCCAGCTGAGAGCTGGCAGGCTGGAAAAATTGTGGCGTGTAGCTCTCACTCTTTGAAAGCAAAATCTGAAGTATCTTCAAGGGAATTTTTCTTGACTTCTGGGAAAAGACAGATTCCAGCACCTATAGGCATGTGTGAGGAGGGCCAGACCCCTTAATTCGTCTTTGAAAGCCCTCGGACGTCTGACCTCAGCGTTACCTTCCTCCGGGCAACTCCCATCACGTGACCCGCATCTTAGCCCCATGTGCATCCTGCCGGTCTCGGCGTCTCCCCGACGCCCCGTCCCGTACTCAACGCTTCTCCTGCAGGTCTGCTCTGCCCATCGATCTCCTTCAAGATAAAGTCTGCACATAGCTTTGTCTGTAAGGCACCTAGTTGATAAATTGTCATAAATTGGGTGACAATCAGAATTCCTCTTCAGAAAGCTGATGAACAACATAATTTCTATCCCGCCTCCTGGTGTTCAGTAGACAGCAATCCATCGGGCTCTGTGGGACCTAGTGGGACCTCCCAACACTCCCAACGGGTGGGACACGAACCTGACCGTAAACCCCAGCGGTGGGCACGGCCGCCGCGTTCGCCCTGATTGCCCTCCCTGTGGCCCTTGACCTGTGAGGTTAGTGTGAGTTTCCAAAATATCTGACACAGATGAAAACACTTAGGGAGCGAGAAAGGCGCTTTAATTGTATCAATAATCAGCACGTGGAAATAAAGGGACCGGTCCTGTTTTCCCGGCGTATTAATATAGTCTCTCTGAGACTCATAATATGTCGGGGACAAAGGCCAAGTAAAGACAATTCATGAAAGAAATGCAAATGTCTGATCAAAATAAGAGGAAAATTCTCTCTTATGAGTAATTACAGAAGTTCAAGTTGAAACAATGATACACTGTACCCATCTCTAATCTTAGTAAAGATTTTAAAGTGAAAATACTTATTTTATGAACATGTATTATTGATGAGAACGCAAATCAGGGCAGGTTTTTTAAAAACATTGTACCCTTTAAATCAGTAATTATACTTTCAGGAAATTATTTTAAAGAAACAAATATATACATTATTCACAGCATTATTTATAACAGAAAACCAAAGCGCCATTCATAAAAGAATCTATTCTGAAATTTTCTGCGATTCTTTAATGTTTTTAAAAATATTTAATAACATTTAAGAATGCTCATTATATCACGTTAATTTAAAAAAAGGATTCATAACTGTTATACACAATATGTCATCTACAGGGTTACACCAATTTTATTATCTATGTATTTAATACACAGATAAGTGATTTTTTATTATATAAACATAAGTTTATGTGTACATTTGCATAGATAAAATTACTAAAAATAAGTATAAAATATATTAGTAATTGTTTTCATGTAACTATGTATAAGGTTTTTCTTAATTTTTTTCCTATTTCTAAATAATCTACTATGAGATTTAACTTCTTTTAAAATTAGAAAACAGTAACATCATAGAAGTGTTTTTATTACTAAGAAGGAAACTAATGAGTTAACACCCTGACACAAAATTGGTGTTTGGGGCTTGCTTTTCATCATCACTGAGACCTCAAACGGTTATTGAGTGCAGCGCAGAGAATTAGACATAACCACATTACCACATGAGCATGATGTCGGCCCAAACAATGACAAGAAAGAGGCAGAATGATTGTCTTACTCCAATCGCGAATTATATTTAGAAACTGCTCTAAGCAAACGGTGCTCGGTATGATGCGAACAAATTTAACTGTAGACATTCTGGAAACATTCACAATACTGAAAGAAGCACTTCATGAAGCCGTCCCTATTGCCGGCTTCCCCAAGAGGGGACAAGGTGGGAGCCACATGGCGTTCCAGCAACATCCCCTTGGTCAGGCAGCCAGCCCCATTCGACATGAGAGAGGGCTGCGCAGGGCCTTGGATTGGAGTCCCAGGGGTGCTGTGACCAAGTGCCACACATCAGCTGGCATAAAACAGCATTTCATCACAGCTCTGGAGGCAAGGAGCCCAAGGTCAAGGTGTCTCTCTCTGAGCTTCCGATGGTTGCCGGCCACCCTTGGCCCTCGCTGGCTTGTACGTGTATTGCCCAGCCTGTCTCCATCTTCACGTGGCATTCTATGCTCCATCTGCGTCTGTGTCAACAAACGTCCCTCTCCTAATAGAACACCAGTCCCTGCATTTAGAGACCCGGCCGATTCAGCGTGACCTCATCTGAACTTGGTTACATCTGCAAAAACCTTATTCCGACAAAGGTCGCATTCTGAGGTTCTGGTGGACATGGCTTTGGAGGGGACACTATCCAATCCAGCACAGACATGGACACCGGGGATCAAAACTCATGCGGGGCTGTCTTGGAAGCTCGCTCCTGCAGCCGTCGACGTTGGGGCATTGTCGTCGTTGTCACTGTTGTAGCTGTTGCCTATTTAATATTCCTTCTCTCCCCTCTCGCTCCACAGTTCTCCTCTGGCCATGCGTTCTACCCTTGTGACTTCAAGTGGCACTACTGAGATGATGAGCTACAACCCCCACCTGTAGTTTCGATCTAGCGTATGAGCTTCAAAACCTCATTTGGATTTGCCTGATTAATGTCTTGATGAGAGGTTTTTCCAGACTCTTGAAAACAACATTTTCTAAATAGCATTTCCCATGTCATCCCTACGGACACGCGACCACCACCCCGATGCCTGTCTGACCCCAAACGACCATCGACTGCCTTTCCTCGCTTCCTCCCGTCTTGCTGTGGCCACTGTCCCCATCCACGACTGGAACCGATGCCCCTCTCCTCCCACTGTGTCTTTCTCAAATCTGGGCTATTTCCGGCCATGCCATTGGGGTTGTTTTTATAAATATAAAGCAAACAGTGGCACTCCTTTGTTATAAAATATTCAGTAACTTCCTATTTCGAATGTTTCAGCCTGGTATTTAAAAGCACAGACTCGGACGAAGCTCTGGTCCCCCTGACGTCATCGGCCCTTTGTCTTTCTTGATTCGTGTAGTTTCTTCTGCATAAATTATCCTTCTTAATCCCAAGTATCTTTCAAATTCTCTCTCTAGCGCTGGATTCTTCAAAAAGCTATTCTTCACATTAAAAAAAAAAAGCTTTACCTGCAGACAGTCGCCTCTCCCTTCCTTACCCTGAGTCGCTCTGTGCCTTTTGCACCATCTACCTCCGCCGGGAGGAGACGGTTCGCAGAGGTGCCGGGCTCCCTGACTGCGAGGTGAGATTCTAGAGAAAAGGGACAGATCCTTGGTCATCTTGCTCACCCTAGGGCCTGACAGAGGACATGTCCTCCCTTATAGAAGTTTGATAAGTGCTGGTTGAATACATGCTGAAGAAATGATTTCTGCATTATTTTAGATTCTGGAGATACAGACATTGAAAGCAAATATTCAACTCGACATGTTTTTGGCTATCGAAATCATGTTAAGGCATATTTCTTTATCCCTTTCATTATAAGGAATGTGAATGATCCTTATAATGATCCTTATTTGCATCATACTGAGCACCATTTGCTTTAAACCCTCCGAGTTTAAAATGTGAACCGTCAACATCATGGTGTGAAAGAGAAAAAGAGAGAAGGGGGGTGGGGAGAAGGAGGGAGGGGGAGGGAGG
>NW_006438073.1:8312341-8340633 GCF_000325575.1 Pteropus alecto
GTGGGCGGGAAAAGCCAGCAGTAAACGTGTTTGGAGGTCAAGGCCTTCGGAAAAGGCGAATGGCTTCTCTCAACAGTGCAAACGCATTTTCACATACATTTTCAAGGATAATCGCTAGGACGTGAGGTCCCTGGGGACATAATCCGCCCCATATTCACGGGATCCTCTGATCCAGGACAGCAGCTGGCTTATTTATCCAGTTCATAGATAGATTAGAAGTTCGTCTGGAAATTTGAAATCAATCGGGTTATGAACTAAGTAAATGCTTTTATAAAATACCTTTTTTAAAATAAAAATTTAAAAATAGGCACTCGATTAGAGTCCACTGGCCCAGCTGCCGTCTAATCCAACTCCTTGGCTGATGGAAAAGCCTCGATGGCCAAGGCTTGCCACCTCTGGAGCAGAAACCCCAAGAACAAAACAGTTTGGTCCCTGGGCTGTCATTGTGCCTGCCGATGGGACAGAACCACCCGTCCCCCACTCCGCGGGGAAGCGCATCCCCAGTCAGGTCCAGTATCCCAGCAGAGATGCGTGAGAAATACTATAAACCAGGGCTGTGCGGTTCTTTTTCATTTACTTATTTATTTCTCTTCCTCCTTTCTGCTTCCTAATTTCACAATTATTTTTGTCGGCCTGAAAAAAAAATGTAAAAGCATCACTTAAAAATCTTTTTTCTTTTTCTCTACAATCCTAAATGTGGCCTTTCCACAGTGTCAACCCCGGAAAACAGAAGCTGAATGAGAAAATGTGCCCAGCTGCCTGTCTGCAGACGAGCCTAACCACGTGGCCGCTCACGCTTCACCTGCGGTGGCCTGGCCCAGGGGGTGTCACGGCTGTGTCTTTGCTTTGGAATGTGTTGTAATCTGCTTTGCTAAAAGTACAAGGAGAGATAACAAATGACAATATGAGAAAAATCATGGAGTGGCAAGTCAATCAATCGGTCGATCGATCGATCAATTAATCAATCTTTAGTGAACGCACGTCCCTTGTGAAGTACCATGCTACATACGATGTGTAAAGCGACAGAGAGCATTGCTTATCCCCGGGAAAAATTCATCTGCAAAAAAAGACAGAAGAAAACATTTGAAAAGGCAACTTACAATGCAGGACATGGAGAAAACATAAGAAAAAATACAGAGAAAGGAATAAAATCACACATCGTGCAGCGTCGCCAGGCATCTTACCCCTCAGGGGTCCGGCCAGGACTAGAGGGCATTGTCACGGCACAGCGGCCTCCGAATCCACCCCAAGGCCAACTACGCTGTCAGCACCTTGCTGACCATCGTCCACTCAGGCTTAATTACCAATGGGGACACTGTGGAGTCCTAAGCTTGGTGGGACTTTGAGGGCAGTGTGGAGATTCTGGAAGCTTCCCCGTGGCTTGGTGCCTGCTTCCTGGGCCAATAGTCTGGGAGCTCGTAGTGGACAAATACCGAGGACGCAGCTGCCGCATGTCCCCTGCACAGGGGCGGCCCACCATAAATGGGTTGCAGGTGTTTTTAGTGAGGTCAAACGCCTAGACCAGTGCCCAGCACGTCACGAGAACGCAATAAATGTTTGTTATTATCACCACGTAAATGTTTGAAGTGGAGTTTCAGTCATATGATCTTTTAAAAAGTGCTCGATGCAAACTTTTTTCAGAAATATTGCACCAATTAAAATGCCAACTATTTCGACCAGCGATGAATGAGAATAAATTCCTACAACCTGGCCCGCACTGAATAGGAATGCTTTTTAAAATAGCTTCCCACCTGATATTTGCAAATGGTGTTTTAATTCTTCACGTCTTTGAATACCAGTGGGGGTGACTCTTATTTTTATCAAAGGTTTATTAGTCAATCGTATCCCTTTTTGTGAGTTATTTGTGCTTGTCCTTTGGCAATTGTCTTGAGATTTCCCTCTGAGCCTTTTTAAACCTGGGAAGGACACGCTAGAGTGATAGGCAAGAGAGGAACCAGGGAATAAAGAGATGGGTTCTTCCTTAAGGACTTCTGCAGGAGGACAAGTTGGATTAGACAACAGGTAGATATGCTGAGACTGCTGACAATTGTCACTTATTGAGACTGCTATGTACCAGTCGTCATGGATTATTTTATATATTTTGCAGCTGCCTTCAGAGCTGACACACAGGCTGTGAGCCAGACGGAGAAGTTTGGATTCTTGGGTCTACCGCTCACCAGCTCTGTGCCCTTGGGCAATTTACTTAGCCACTCTGTGCTCAGTTTCCACAACCGGAGATAAAAATCTCACCTACTTCACAGGATTCTTATAAAAATTAAACGAGGCAGTGCATGCAATGGGCAATGATCTGTCCATTTCTTCCATCAGTTTATTAAACTCTCTGCTTTGAGAGTAGATCTGTCTGTGAGTTTTATAATCCACTCTTTCTGTATTGCTTTAAGTTCTCTGAGGCCATGAGATCAGGTAAATAAAGGACATGATTTTCCTATCTTCTTGATGAATTATTATTTTTATCATTAAGAAATTCCTTCTTTATCTTTCTTAATGATTTTTTCCATACCTTTTTCCCTGACAGCTAATATATCTTTAAGACAACATCTTTCTTGCTTATCTTGTTTCTTTCTAAATTTAGACCTTTCAATGCCCTTGGGTTTTAGGTACTTAGCTCTTTTAAACAGCATAGGTCTAGAACTTCTTTAATCCATTCTGAGAATTTTTATATTTAGTAGATGAATTTAATCCACTTAAGTTATAAATTTACTATATGTTATCTTTTTTATTACTGTTATAAATGAGGGTTTCTCCTCCATTATAGTCTAATTTGTTTTGTTGTTGTTGTTGTTGTTGTTATTGTCATTTGTTTTTGGTTTTTTGTCATATGAAGGCTATTGATTGTATATAAAGTTTGTATTCTACTATCCTGATGAATTATTTTCTGGTTTAGATTAGTTTTACTATTGCTTTTTCTGGGGTTTTCCAAGTATACTGTCATATCAGCTATTAATAATGGTTTTATTCTTATTATAAGTCATATGTCCCTAACTGTTCTCTCTGGCTTCATTGCATTGGCTTCCCATAACCTGCTTTAACATCCTTGCCTTGCTCCTGATCATGAGGGAAATGCCACTCGCCTCCCCATTAAGGGGCTGGCATTAAGACAGACATCTTTATATATCATGATATTAAGAACGTATCCATCCGTACCTATTTTCTTGACAAGTGTGGAATTTTGCCAAAGCCTTTTTAAATATCTTTGGAAAGAATCATATTTTTTTCCTTAGATCTATTAGCATCGGGGTCATGTCTTGATGATTTTTATGTTTCTTCTGTGAGAACTGGTGGAAGCTTTATCAGTTCTACTGGATCAACTGGGATAAATTTTATTTTTCTAAGAAATTGTTCATTTCACCAAGGTGTTCAAAAATATTTGCATAGAGGTGTCAAAATAATGTCTTATGTTGTTTCAAAGTTTGTATATGTCAATAGATAGTTTGTATATCTGTGTTTTCTCCCATTTTTCTTGATAAAATTGACCAGTGGGTTTTTTCCCTTTTTTTTATAACTTTAAAAAGCCAAGATTTTGAATTATTACTTTTATCTAAAATTTTACTGTTCTATACCTCATTAGTTTATTATTTTCTTATTCTGCTTTAGTTCTGCTTTCCTTGTATTGTGAAAGCTTTTTAAATTGTAAATTAATTTATTTTCATTCTTTGGGGGTATTTGTTGTCATTGTTGTTGTTGTTGTTAGAGATATTTGAGGCTATGAATTGTCCTCTAGTCACTGCTTTAAATGTATACCATTTGATACTGATATGTAAGTTCTTATATTTCCAGAAATTCTGAAATTTCTATTTGTAATTTCCCATTTGTCCCAGAGCTGTTTAATAGAATGTTTTAAATTTCCAAATGGAAGGAATTTGGGGAGTTTAATTTTTATAGTTCCTTTTTATATTTCTAGGTGTTTGTTTGGTTTTTTGTATTTTGAATAAAGGTTTTTGTTTGTAATATTTACTGCATGGGATTTATTAATGCTTTCTTGATGACCTAATATATGATCTTCATATAAGTTTTGTTAATGGCCTAAATGCAACTGTGAGGAAGGTATGTTATCTAGTTGCATGATGTAGTGTGAGATACACATACGTATATACACATTGTACTTACTTCATTTCACATGTTTAAATCCTTTATATTCTTATTTATCTTTGTGTACTTGACTTGTCTTTTACTGAGTGGTATGTTAAAGTTTTCTGTTATAGTGTGTTTATGTCTATTTCTCCTTGCATCTCCTGTACTTTCTGCTTTATGCAAGTAATAGCTATGTGGTGCATAGATATTCATAATTGTTAAAGCTTCATTATGAATTATGACTCAGCATTATGAAGTATCCTTATTTAATGCTCTTTTGTCTGAATTCTACTTTGTCTGATATCAGAATTATAACATCAGTATTCTCATTGCTTGCATCTACCTGGTATATTTTTGCTCATCCACTTTTTAGCCCTTTTGAATCGATATCGATATGTCTTAGGTAGATCCTTTTTTCTAGCATAGAGTCAGGTTTTATTTTATGTGCCACTGTGAAAATGGTTTTAATAGGTAAGTTAAGCTCATTCACCTTATTGATACGATTGACATATTGGTCTCAGATCTGTCATATAACTTGGCGTTACAATAACTGTATGTATTATGTCATATATATTGTGTTTATATAGTGAGTCTTGTGTGATTATTTTTTAAATTCTTTTGGTATTTTTGGAAAGCTTAAACTTTCGTTCTAGGTGTTAAATGTATATTTATACATTTTATAGTGTAGCATTCCTTTGTTTCTCGTAACTAAACATTCACTGTCTGGTTGGTCAGATTTAACTAGTACCCTTTGACTCACACCTATTTGCTACATATTTGTCGATGATCTTATTTTGTTTTTGCCTCGTCTCTCTTTACTTGCACTTTACTATTTTTTCTACTTCATTAGAACATATAACATTCTTCTTTTAATCTCAGCTCAGTAATTAAAAGTATTAATTTATCAGCATCAGGGTTTCCTAAAGTTTCCCAGTTGGTTGATGGCCGTCTTCTAGAAGAGATCTCATGACACTCACGTGTGTGCTGCAGGCTCTGAGCCCGCACATTCACTGCTGTTGTCCTAAAGCCTTGTACTCGGAGGACAGCTTGGTCTCGGGCTTGCCTAGTGTGTTAAACCAGATCCGTGTTTTCTTTCGTTTTATAGTCACAATGAATACTTTTAATCGGCTATGTCTCAGATGTAATCAATTCATTTGAATTTTCCCAGGAAAACAATGGCCCCTTTCAATATATATAAATTTAAGTTTTTTTCATTTTTCCAGAAATTTTGTATTATTGTATTAACTATTGATTCTTTTCCCTTATTTTGTTTTCTTTCTGCAATAACTCCAATTATCTCTATTTTGGGCTATGTCTTTGTCTTCCATTTCAACTACTTTCTCTCTGACCATTTTTACTTTTATTTATGTAACTTTTATCTTCTTGGTGGTTGTTCTTTCTTTAAAGTTTATTATTAAATTTTCATTCAATCTATTCACTATAACACCTAATAATTGTTTCTTCACTTCTGCAATGAATTTTGTCTCTTCCACACACATACATTATATTATACACGCACATACATGTATTATATGAATACATTATTACATTATAATACATGCAGATATTATATACATATTTATATACACACCTAGATGATATAAGTTCAGTTTATATGTTCAAATTAGATATGTATATATATCCAGATTTTACATGTTTTTAAATATTTGTTCAACGAAATCTGTTTCTTCGTTTCTGCAAAGTCTTTTTTTCTTCTTTCTCTACCTTCACATACCTCAGAGAGGCACCACTCCTTCCGGATCTCTCTCCCCTCTAGAAGCGGCGTCCCCCTGGAGCTGCGCAGCGCCGTGCGGCGCGGCCCGCTTGCTCATTCCCGCCCCCGCAGCCGGCCTCAGACCCATGTTCAGCAGTTTAGACTCAGTGTTCAACTTTCTCTGTCCGAGAGTGCTTTTGTCTCGATTTCCTTTGAGTTTCTCACTCCTCTCTTCTATTTTTCTTGGAGCCTCTGAAGCCTTTCTTCCCATTTTTCACACCTAATGCTTTGCGATGGTGAGGGAACCACTTTTGAAATTCACCATTTACTCTTTTACTTTTAGGTCATTACGTTTTGTGAATTCTCTAGCTCCAGGCCATGAGGATGGTGGGGCTTGAATGTGACTTCACTCGCTCTCTTTTATGACCGTATGGCTTCTCTGGGAAGATGCGGGAAGAGATTCTGATTCAATTCATTACCATCATCGCTTTAACGTTATAGCTCGCCGGGCCCATCATCAATTTCTCCTGAAGAAGAGGCGTTTCCATTCTCATTCCTTTGTAGACGTTCTATATTTTCTCTCTGGCAGATGTTTAGACATTTATCTTCATATCTGATAGCCCATAGTTTTCCTATACATGCCTACGAGTGAATTTGTTTTTATTTGTTATGATTGAGACTTGCGCTTTTTCATACACATGATTCATGTCTTTTTTGAATTCCAGAAAGTTTTCTTCCCCGTTATTTTATGATCTCTTTCTGTAACTCGTATTTAATACACGTTGCAACTTCAATTTCTATCCCGATGTCCATTTTCTTTTCTTGCTAGCGACAAAATCTGAATTGTTATTTTTGTACACAGGAGACATGGCCATGTCAGTAAATTCTGGCCAATGAACAGAGAACTCAGAAAATCATTTCATTTTTATTATCAGTTATACTAATTTATTGTGAGGAGTTAAATGCAGGAAAATTAAATGGTACTTATTTTTATGTTACAGATGATGATTGATGTAGATGATAGACATAATAGATAGATAGATAGATAGATAGATAGATATGCATGTAAATTAAATGGTAGTTATTTTTATGTTACAGATGATGGTTGTAGATGATAGACAGATGATAGATATAGATATAGATAGATAGATAGATAGATAGATAGATAGATAGATAGATAGATAGATAGATGATAGATGATAAATAGACAGACGGACAGATGATAGATGATAGATGGATGGATAGATGATAGATAGGTAGAGATAGATAAAGATAGAGATGATAATCTCAAGTATCAGTAGTAGGCATTCTATCAACATCTCTTCAAATCGTACCACATATTACCTTTAATTTTATGTGTGAAACAACTAACTGGGATAACATTAATTAACATCATAATCTAGATCACAATGTCATATAAAATTAGAGAATTAAGGAAATAGCTTTGTATCTGGAGAGCAGATCTTACAATTCATCTCAACTCCACAATCCACTGCTTGTATGACCTTAACAAATTCAATTAAATTCTCTTCTTTAGTTTCTTCAGTTGTTAAATGAAGAGTTATCTAATAGAATAAATAATAAAAGTGTTTTTGCAGTTCTTGAAGTGAATCATTCTTTTAATCTGAAGTACCGCGTTGAGCAAAATTTAACAACGGTTCTGAGTGATTCTTCGTCTCCTTCAGTTCATCAGATCTTTACGACTCCTGCATCCGGGGCATGCAAACATAAGGAAATGGTAGCGTCCTGAGAGTTTTGACACCATCGTACCTAATAATGCAACACTCCCATTTCACCGATGAGGAAAATGAGTTAGTGCCGGAAAAAAAACTACAATGAGCTGAGGTCACCTGATTTCCTTTCCCAGTGTTTTTTCATTAATTCCAATCACACTGGCTCAGAACATGGACTCACCTTAAAGGCCTGGTATTTTAAAGTGGTTTTTCCACGTTTGCTCTATTTTAAATATCACATAAGTTTTGTTCTCCAGTTATCCTCTTTTGATTCATGAAGTCAATACAGGCAACATCTATAAATGCTTAACTTATAGAATTAAATATACATTAATAATCCTATATACAGTATGTATTATTTATAATATTCACAAAATTAAAAAGTTTCATTCACATTAGCAACAGGTGCTTATATAATTAGCATATAATTAATGCTTATATAATTAGCTTCGAGGAAAGACAGGAACCAACAAATCTTTATTACTATTTAAGACTGACTATGTTCATTATTTTATTTTATTATCTCAAACTCAGGGTTGCTGCCAAACTTGTGACATCGTCATCATTCTGTAGCTGTCCCCACCGCCACCACAGTCTTCAAGACAGGCTGTGACGTGGGCGAGGGAATGAGGGGAGATAAAATGAGGGCATCTTATTCTTGCCTGCCAGAACGTTAAAGTTGCTGTGTTATTCTTCTTCTTATTTTAGAATCCCTTGCACAATTCAAATGGACACATTACAAATGGAAAATTAGTGGGCAGCCGACAAGGGCTGGGTAATTATGTGACTGCTAGACGATTGGAAGCCTATAATTTAAAGCAATCACTGACAAACTGTTCTAATTCACAGAGGGCAGAGAAAGAGAGTGCATTTGTGCTGACGAAAACCATCGCAGGCCTCATCTGCTGTTATCCACAGACAACACTTTTTCTGTTGCAAATGCATCTTGATTGTTAAAATATATGCGCGTGTATCTGGCTGAGAATTAGACATTGGTAAAAAACTAGAACACAGAGAAGGCAAAACGTGACGATATTATAATTATGATATCGTAACCCAAGTTCCCGTGAATCCAAGATTATTCTCACCGGAAATGGTCCTGGAAAGTTGTTTATTTCAACTTTTGTAGCACTATGCCTAATTCATTCAGTGGTGGGAACTTGTTTCCGACCTCTGGTGTGAAACGTTCCTTTTATTCCCAATTCCGGAGGATGAAGAGCATTTAGCAAAAGTGCCAGGGAATTGACTTAAACTAAGGCGGACTCCCGGAGGCCAGGCCAGCAGATTGCAACACAGAATGTCAAAATATTAGTTTATAATGATGAGAAAACAGACAAATTTCCAATGAGCAGCACATCGATGCTGGGCCTCCGAGAGCCCTCCTGACCCAGAAACAGGTCTGGAAGCCAGAGAGCATCACTCAACAACCACCGATGATAATTAACAAACGTTTCTGAAGATGATAAATACATTTAAATGCATATCTCTAAAGGGCCATTTTAAGAATGCTTATGAAAATGTTGCCTGATAAAAAGAGAAACTATTTAACTTCATGACTAGCCATGCATCTGGCTTATATTAAAAAAGAAATTACCTAAAGATCAAGTAAAAAGAGATTCTTTAGAAAATTTCATGGACTTTCAGTAAAAATTCAAACAAAAAATATGATTTTATTTTTTGTACTTTTCCATCATCTACTCCTCCCAAAGCCGCGTAGAATATTATAGTTCTGGAAATTTGACAAAGAATCGCAATGATCCATTCTCCCTTCCATTTGTGTATTCTTGGTATCTTACTGCAATATCACCTTTAGAGATTCCTGAGCTACCGAGGAGTAAAATTAAAGGTCACTTACAGAGCAGAAATGATTGCTCTAGAAAAGCAACAAATGCCCAGAACATACTGAAATATGGTTTATCGTCACTGATTGGTAGCATCGATTTTGGCACATCTTCCATCTCAGACCGGTCGAGGTCTCCACCAGTTCACGTTACATTTCGGCTTCCGTGGCTTTCCATCTCAGAGCTGAGTAAGAAGGGGCCACTCTACACTGGGACGGGAAGATCCGGCCACCTCTGCAGATGCCCAAAGGAGAAATCCTCATTGTTGGCCACAACTAGGATGGGACGGGTTGGCTCATGACCTGTAACGTGCCATTTAAGGTTCGAGGCTTGTGTCCTTGCTCGGGGATACACGGATGGATGCAGTCGCCAGGCACACGCTCCAGCGCCAGCTCCTCGCCCACCGGATGCAAAAGACGCTCTCAGCAACGTCCGCGTGGTCGCCTCCCACACCGCTTTACGGTGCTCACTGGTTCACAAAGCAGGTCCCAGGACAGTGAGCAGGACCACAGGGGTGAGGGGAGGCAGGGGGGCGGCCGCCCCCAACACACTCAGCGGCTCTGCGGTTTTCAGTACGTTTCCCAGTGCGCCGCTTCCTTCCTGCACCTTTATTTACATGAATATTCCGCACGGAATATGAGTCGTTGCGATTAACCCACCATGGGTAATCAACGCAGCGTCCTGTAGAGTACAAGGCCCTGTTATTAATTCACGAAATTATCTTTATTCTCATGAACTTCTCCAATATGAACTTCAGAAAAAGTCTCGTCCAGTTTTGGAGGAAAAAAAAAAGGCGTTAAGATTTGTGTGGGACTTCTGCTAAATCGACAGATTTTGCTATTTTTGGAGTCGGAGCCAACAACTTTACATTTCCAACTTTGTTTTGTGCCTTTCGGTACAAGAGGGATGAACACAGACAGCAGATAAAGATAAAAGCAACAGAACAGGGCGTGTGTGCAGGTAAGAAAGGGGAGGAGGATGCTGGCTGTTTAAGGAGGGGCGGTTTTAAGGGCGGTATGAGACTATTTTACTAGCTAAAATTTTTTAAATATTATGTGCCAGGCACTGTTCTCAGCACTTTGCACACAATGACTTTTTTTAGCATGGATTGATAGATATTATAGAAATATTGATGAATAAATGTGAACTAGATAGTCAATAAGTAACGTCAGGTATATATTGATCGTTAGGCACAAACATAAATGGATAATTAGAAAGTATGTTTTTTGGATAAAAAAATGAAAAGATTCAGATGCATGGATAGATAGATAAACAGATAGATCGATTGATTGAAACAGATTGATGAGGAGATAACAAAAATTATTGCCAGATAGAAGGAGATGATAGATATATAGATAAATTAATAATGATAAACAGATACATAATGGGAAAGATAGATCAACAGATACATGGAAAGATAGGTAAGCACAAAGAGATGGAATGATGGATGCATAGATGGATTGATGGATGTACCAATAGAGAGATGATAAATGAAACAGTGATATACCGATAGATAGATAACAGATGGAAAGATGATAGATAGATAGCTGATGGATAGATGATAGATAAATAGATAGATAGATGATAGATGATAGATTGATTATAGATCGATCGATCGATCGATAGATAGATAGATAGATACATAGATAGATACATAGATAGATAAACATAAGGTAGATAGATAAAATTTGGTAAATAAGTTTTGGGCGCGTGGAAGAATGGATGGTTATAGAGATGATTAAATAGATATTAAGATGGACGGATGAATAAAATGATAACTGTTATGAATAAATAAAAAGATAAAGAAATAGAAGTTAGAGAAATTGAAAGATGACAGATACATAGATAGATGATAGCTGATAGATACATGATAGATAGCAGATAGATAGATACATAGATAGATAGACAGATAGATGATAGATGATAGATAGATAGATAGATAGATAGATAGATATATAGAGAGATAGATAGATGATAGATAGATGAGAGATAGATATCCACTTTCCGGATGAGGAAACTGACTTGCATAGAAGTCAAGTCACTCGCTGGAGACCCAACCCTGAGGAGAGGCAGCTTTCAGACACAGGGCGTGTGCCCCAGAGCTGGAGCTGGTAACCAGCGCTCTGGGCTTCTCAGCAGATGCGCAGGAGCAGTCTAGGACAGGACAACGTCAGCTGCATCCTTGACCGGGCATTGACGGTGTGTGCGCCCGTCGCGCGCGCTTGCCTGCGCGAGTTTTGGGAAGGAGCGACATTTCCGACAGAAGGAGTCAATGCGCTTACAGGCCGCGTCATGCGCTCAAAGCACAGGCCCAGCGTTCGGCGCACAGGCCCAATCGGCACCGCCCTGTCCGCACCCTCGAGCGCCAGGCCCAGAGGAGCGGAAGAGAAGCCAGGCCAATGCCGGTTCAGGACGGTCATGCTTCAACTAGTCCAGCATCTGGGAAGAAACAGCTCTGCCATTCTCCAGCCAGAAAGCAGTACCGTGTGTGATAAACGCTTCTTCTTTTCTGAGTTCTAAGGGGAAGTGGTCCTCCACGCATTTTTTAAATGTTCTGCATGGGATGGGCGCCATCTAAACAATTAGTCCAACGGTCAAAATCCTACTGACCCCAGTGGATAAATCTGAGTTTTCTGTAGACAGTTGCTCTATTCAGGCTGAATATCGTCAGCTAAAATCTTTCCTACTTAAGGATTTAAACGAGCACCAGCCACAGGCAAATGTAAGCTGCTTTGTAATTCAGAAAACTGGTCCAAGTGTTCTCATCACTGCTTCCGGAATCCAGATTCCTCAGGTTTAGAGGGGTCCTAATTAGCCGAAGTTAATAACATTTACACAAATCTCCACTGCTGGGTAAGCCTCTTACAGCCTGAGGACGGAACATAATCTTACATAATCACTAATCTCTGTCTACAGTGGGCCTCCATCTCATTAGACGCAATTGCCCTATATTGGTGACATGGCAGAAGCCTGCACTGTGCCAGGACACCAGCCAGGGCCGAAACCAGTTAGATCGGTGAAGAGGCGCTTTGGGAAGACAACGGAAAAGACAGGTCCCGCGATTCTCACCCAGACTCAGCCGCACAAGGCAGAGCATCTGCCGAGGGGCATGATTGGAGCACATTTTCTCCTTGACTCGCTTACAGACCCTCTAGACTCCTCCATCCCAGAGTCCTCTGGTCCACACCTGCTCACGCCTCCACACGTTTGCTCCGCCATCTGTCCTATCCTAGACACAGAGGCTTTGACCACTGTACAGGGAGTGGGGGGTCATTCCTAGGATTCCGACCCCCTGCACTGTCTCTGAATAACTGTCCTGGTCCTCGCCTCCTCCTGAGAGGGATAAATCTATAATTTTACTAAGCCCCACGTATGGTCTTCAGTAGGATCCTCGGGTCACAGACAGAGAGGTCCAAGTTTACAAAGTCTTTTATTTCATCGTGAGTATTACGAGGCATCTTTGGCATCCACTATAGAGGATTAGAAAGATCTTCAACTCAATTTCGTCCATCCCCTGTCCTGATAGCTTCACAATGACCCTGGTGACCCCACCTCCCACTGAACTAGGATTGGTCCACGTGACCAATAGAACATGGCAGAAGTGATGGTGTGTCGCTTCTGAGACGATAGTGTAAATGAGGCCGTGCTTCCGTCTTGCACACCCTGGGTTGGTTCGTGTGCTTCTCTTTAGTCGTTGCTAGGCTGTGCCATGTGAACATTCTAATTATAAAACCAATCTAGGTCATATATTAAAAACCTCACCCTCCTAGTTCACCAGAATTTTCATTCTGTCACAGAAGAGAGATCAGATTAATGTGACAAGGCTTATTTTCCACAAAAGCTATAAAATTTTTCAGAGCCTTGTCAATTTAATACTGATGTTTACAGACACAGAGTTTTACCGAATTTTTATCATTATGAGTCTATAAAATCTAAGATACCAAAAGGCATAACAAAGATGATGCTTTATTGAGTGACCACATGATTTGTTTTCAATTTTAGGTCTAGGCTAGAAACAAGAGTTAATATATTATCATAAGACAGGGCTTTCTTTTCAAAGTGTGATGGCTGACATCAGAATCATATTCTTAAGCCACATTCCAGCTTACGGGTGTAGAGTGTTCGAGAAAGGGATTTTATTTGGGGGCGGGGGGCAATTATCATTTTCATAAGTTCTGAAACTGTCAAGTTTGCAAACTAGTACCTTAAGTGGTGACCCCAGGTGCTGTCATAGAAGAAAATACCTTTTCTGCATATTCTGACATTATCTACCTTTTTAAATACATCGAGTAGAGAAAGTCACGGGAGATCGCTATTTTAAGTTTCTAGACTACCTTAAAAGGAATCGGGGTCTCCCGCTGTTCTTGGGTGCAGAGCCCGTCTGCATGTCATTCACCTGAACATCCCCCACAGCTCCTAACAGAGCTCCCTGTACGTAGCATCTTCAAGATACAAGTGATGGTTGAGTGTGTGAGCCCATACGTTTGAGCATGATGAGATACTTTTCTCGCTCAAGTCCTGCCCTGTCCATTACTCTCAGGAATATCATAAGACTGACTAAACAGGTAAATGCAAAGAATCCCTGAAGGAAGAAATGCTCTCTCTCAGAAAAATCACAAAAGTCTGTCCTCCCACCCGCCACCTGGAGAGATAACTGTCAAATATCCCACCTCATCTCCGATCTAACACGACAACTATCTGCTCTGACATTGTGACATGACGACCTCTTTCTCCCCAGATTGGAATCAAGAGCTACGGCCAAGTGTTTAATGATGGTGAGCTTTGTTCAAATTCCAACCCAAGCCCAGTATCCCATTTCTTCTTCATAAATGACAAACACATGAAATGCGAAATGGAACATGGTAACAAGATCTGCAGCCAATTTCAACCTACTTAACCTCCTTAAGAGAAAAAGAAAGAACAACAGGATGTATTTGAGGACCCTCTATTTTCCGTGCGGACTACCAATTTGGTCTCTAGAACCTCCATCTTTAATTAGTGATTATTAGATTATTAATTTTAATGATCGTATGTGGAAACTCAGCATCTATTAACTACTTAACAGCAACTAAACATCGCGCTGTTTGGTGTACGGAGCACGTGTCCAGACCCCGTCTCGCCTGCACCTCACAGTCTTCTCTCCGTGCTCCCCCTGAGAGTTGGATCATCCCCACGCCCTTCTGGAAACGCATATGCGAATCAACTCTGGGTTGTTTCTTCATATTTTAGGACTTTTCTTCTCTTCGAGTCCCCGGTGGTGCCACGTCACCAATTTTTGCTCTGTTTCAGAAACCCACTGGATCACTGGCATGAGAATCCCTTTCATGAAGCTGGTGGGGAAATGATTTACAGCAAGGTAATGCATTTAATGCATAAATTAGGAAGCCAGCAGGTATGATATACTTACGACAGGTAAGAAATGAAAAATTAGTCCTTTCACAGAGAGAGTTGGAAATCGACAGGAAGAATTTGTCTCGTGACTATTTTCACAATGTAAATGATCCCATATTTTGGAACTGATTATAAACTAGCTCTGTGATCTTGGAAAAATTGTTTCACATCTGCAAACACATTTCACATCTCTAAACACCGTCCTCATTTTTGCGGCGAAGGAATTGGACTGAATAAAGTGCCCGGTTCATTTTCTCTCTAGATTGTCCGTGGTTCGCACAGCACCTGTGGGTGGGTCTGACAGCTGACAATGACCCACTGATAATCTACCTCCGCCCTTTTATACACAAGAAGAAAGTAGCAAATCTCTTTTCTTCTCACTTTCAAGCGGCCCCCACCCCATACGCTTCCGTCTCCATAGGACCTGCCGTATTGGCTCAGAAAGCAGCCTGGCCCGCCCGCTGTGACATTATCAGTATCATAATAGCTCTCCACAGACTCGTGTGGAACACCGACGAAGCATACGTGCGGCCGCTCCGAGCATCGCATCAAAAATCCCATTTATGCAAATGCGCAACCTGCGGATTGACAAGACGCTTTGTCTCAAAGACTCCCTGCGTGTGTCTGGGAGCAGCCGGCTGATGAGATGCATTGTCAGAGCCCCACCGAGCAGCCCCGGCTGCCAGTGTGGGCAGCTCCCGCTCCTTCGTGAAGCACCGCGCGCAAGTGAGTAATGAGTGACCCGCAGCGAACCGAGCAAGGTCATGTTCGCCGCAACCTGGACCTGTCAACGTGCAGCTGACTCTGCGGACTGCTTGGGGTTCCCAGCACCCAGCGAAGCGGGCGGGTCTCGGTCTCGAATTAGGGGTGATTGTAAGAACGCGGTGCCTCGCTCCGCTGTACGCGACCTCGCACGGATGCAGCATCGCCGGCATCAGCCTGGGAAACCTCCTAGATGAAAACATTCATGTGAACAGGACGCTGGGCGTGGCGTGGCTGGTGACATACGAGAACTTCGCTTCCCAGGCTGCTGATCGGATTCAGATTCGAGCTCTGCACACAAGACGTCCTGGCCCAGAGTCTTTGGGACACGACACAGAGCCAGCTCGGAGTGAGTGTCATGGTCTGCAGGTCTGGGGAGCGGAGCCTTGGACAGGAGAGAGTCTGAGTTCCCGAGATGTTGTTTAATTTGCCCAATGTCTCTAGTCAGGAAGCCGAGGAGAAGCTACAGCCAAGGTCTCCTGGTTCCCAAACGAGCGGCTCTTCCTACTGCTTTTAGCAAACAGGGAACTCAAGGTCATACGGACCATCCTCTTTTCTAGATATTCTAAAATATATTCCTAGATCGAAAAAACCCAGCAAAATACGATACCAACGTTAAATCTGAACACTGTATAATTACTTACACTGTTACTTTTTCTTTTCGTGACTTCAGTTTATTTTGATTATCTTTAAAATAACGAACTCTTGAAAATTATTGCATTTCTAGGGGTCCCAATAAGTAAGCATCTCTTCCCCACTTAAGAGCCGAGACAGTTGAGAAATAAGCAAACAAACCAATATGGTGCAAGCAAAAAAGACAATAAGGTGGAAATCCAACGTAATATCTTCGAATGGTAAACCGATATTAAAGAATTTTCAGGCAATAGGGCTACTAAGATTAATTCCCAGGCTGAGGAGGTGAGCCCACTCTGCCAAGGGCAATAAGGGGCTGGCATCCTCTCCCAGTGTTTGTGGTGGCAGCTGAGGTTCTCACATAAGATGCCAGCAGTCACTTAGAGGCGCAAAGGAGAGCCCGCACCCCAGCAGCCACCTCCCTCCGGGGGACAGGGAGGGGAGCAGCTGTGCTGTCCAGCCTGACTTCTGCTTTCCACTAACTCACAAAGGAAATGAGCGTACGGAGAGGGACAGGAGTGGTTCTGTAATAAAGCACGCTCCACGAGGAAGGAATCTTTGGGGGAAGGGGAAGCATTCCCTTGTAAAAATATATCATCATCATCATCATCATCATCATCATCTAGTAGCTATTATAAAGCTATTATTGAGGATTCCATCTGAGACGTTACATAGAATGCAATTTTGGATCAGACTCCTGCGTTCTACCTGACGCCGGCCCCAGATGCATTGCCAGGACTCGCTCGTGGAATACGCACAGGCCTCAGTGGCTCTCACGCTTGACGTCATCTTCGTCTCTGTCTCCCGCATCCCCTCTCCCCTTCCTGCTTCCTTCTCCTGCTTCTCCCTCCCCTGCTCCTTGCCCCCCTCCCTCTCCTCCTCAGCCTTCTTCCTAGTTTTCACCATCATCACATCCCTTAGTAGCCTCACATATCGCCCACCCCGGGAAGCCACCTGGAATGCCTTCAGTAAGCAGGTGAAATACTGAATAAACAAACCCTGGATTTATCTCCTAAAGCAGCTCTACCCCGACAAACGATGTGTGACAGAGGCGTTTTCCCCGCACCACAGTGCAGTTCAGCTTAAGAGTTCTGATTTCTGTCAAAATCGAAACAAAACACACTGGAACCATCATCTGACAAAAACCAGTCACTCCTCTCTCCTCTTCCAAGGTGCGTGAGTCAAACATACTCCCTCGGTTCAGACACCTGCGAGACGTTTGCACCTGTGTGTAGATAACATATCCTCAACTGAGGGGTCAGCCTCCCTTCCAAATCTCTCCCCATAAAATTCCCTTTTCAACGGCTGTGAGAACATCCCTACCGGGCAACCCCCAAAAATGTGGGCATCATCAGCTTGTCACTCGTCACCACTGAAACGGTGTGTTTGTTGTAAATAAAGTGTATTTTAAAAATTATACCCGGACACAACTTCTGGGACAGCCACACGAGCAAAGACCCACTCTCCAGCGCAACGAGCGTCACTAGTGAAAATTCTATTCAAAAAAAATTATTCGAAGTCTCTGGAAACCGTCCTAAGCGATATAGCAAATGAAGAAACATTTAGTCAAGAAAATCTACAAAATGTTAGTAAGAACGGGAAAAGTCTGTAGCATTTGAACCGACACCTTCCTTCCCTTCCTTCCTTCCTTTCCTTATCTGAGAGGGACAGCAGCGGAACGGTGGGTGGGAAGAGGGACGAATGCTCAGCTTCCTCTCCACCTCGCTCCAGTGCGTGGCTACGGCATCTCCCCAGTAGAGAAAGCCATCGGGAATTCTCATGAAAGCCCCGGGTCCCTGTCACAGAAGCTTTATTCCAGGCAAGGGCAGCAGAGGTATCTGGGGTTCTTATCATTCACAGAACAGAAGCTTTGTCTTAAGCACGGCAGATGGAAGATATCGGGGCCTCAACTCCCCTCACCCCACCCCAGTGCCCTTCTTTTGAAGCGGGGTGTCCGGAGAAGTGACACACTGTCCTGGCCCAGCTCCAGGGCAGTGCTGCAGAGATTTTGCCCAGCGGAAGAGAAAGCCATTAAAACAGATGGCTCCGAAGCTCCCTCTAAGTGAACTAACTTTATTTGGAACAAGGCATGGTGAAGTTCAGCCTCAATGGTGTTCTTGAAAATAATGGAGATTGTGACGGTCATCAAATAAGGGGAGACTAGTAATTCCGTAAGAACGACAAGCTAGGCCGTACCCCAGCAAGAAGCTTACGACAGAGAATCATGGATACAGGAAGCTAGGAAGAGCCCTCCTGGGTCAGAACAAACCTCAAAGGCAGAGTTCCAAGACCACAGCTGCACAGAAGCCCTAATTTTAATTGCCTCGAGCTACGGCATCATTTATGCTCCAGGGCACTGTTGAAAAATATTATAACAAATCACCCAGCATTGAGTCCAAGCTAACATTTGAACGTGATATGAACAGTCAGAAAGCTTGACAGAGAGATAAGGGAAAGAAAAAAAGAGTCTGCTAAAATTACTGTCATTCGATGTCCCCAAGGCCACACTCTCTGTGAAGCAACATCAAGGCTGCACACTGCGAGAGGAAGAGACTTCGCTGAAATAGCCCAGCCAAGTCGCCAAACAGACAGACAAGCCAACAATAGAAATGACGATTCTGGGGGCAGCGGGGTGATCGAAATACCAAGTGCCACTATATCTTATGTGAAAGTCCAGTTCTCAACAACAACAAAAGTTATGGGACAAAGAATCAGGAAAGTGTGACCTATATACCGAAAAAATAAATAAAACTGCTAAACAAAACTGTCTCTGAGAAAGCTCTGACATAACAGTTAGCAGACCAGGCTTCACAGCAGCAATTAAAATTCATTCAAAGACCTAAGGAAATCATGCTTAAGAGGGAAAGGGAAGAATAATGAAAGGTCTCATCAAGTAGAAAATAGAAATAAAGAGATAGAAATTATAAAAATAACCAAATGGAAATCCTGAAGTTAAAAAGTTAAACAAATGAAATAAAAAATTTACTAGAAAGGCTAAACTGTAAATTTGACAGAAATAAACAGCACCTCAGAGAAACGTTGGCCACCACTAAGTGGTCCAATACCCACATAATAGAGAGGAGAGAAAGAAAAGAATAGAAAAAATATTTAAACAAATAATTTCTAAAACCTGTCCAAAATGAAAGAAAAACATTAATCTACACATCCAAGAAGCTCAATGAACTTCCAGTAGGATAAATACAAAGAGATTCAGACTGAGATAAATGATAGTAAAAACTGTCAAAATCTAAGGACAAAAAGTATCAAGAGAAAAATAACTCAGCATGTGCAAGAGAACCCCCAAAAAGATGAACATCTAAGTGTTCCTCAAAATCGATGGAAGTTTGAAGGCAGCGAGATGATATAATCAAAGCACTAAAAGAAAGAAACCATCAACCAAGACTCCCGTACCCAGCACAAAGACATTCAGAAACGAAGGCAAAATAAAAATATTCTCAGATAAACAAAAATTAGGAAAATTCATCAGTAGCGATCTGGATGTACATGACTTACCAATGGAAGTGCTTTGAGCTCAAAGCAAGTAACCCGAGGCAATAACGGAATTATATTTCTTAAAAAAAAAAAAAACGCACCAGTAAATATAATTATATAATTATAAAAGGCTATATAAATACATATATTGTTTCCTATCCTCCCTTAACTAATTTAAAAAGCAATCATACCATGAAAACATACGGAGGAATCTTAAATGCAGATTGGTAAGTGAAAGAACTCAATCTGAAAAGGCTACAAAATTTATGACTCTATATGACTTCCTGGAAAAGACAAAACTATAGAGACAATAAAAAGTGGTTACCAGGAGTTGGGGAGAAGAGGAGGGATAAATAGGCGGAGAAAAACGGATTTTTAGGGCCGTGAAAATACTCTACTTGATACGATAATGATATACAATTGTCCAAACCCTTAATGAACAACACACAGACTAAACCCTAATGGGCACTGTGGACTTCGGGTGATTGTGTAGGTTTTGCCAGTTGTAACAAATGGACCGCTCCTGAGGGGCGTGTTGACAGTGGAGACGTTTATGCATGTGTGGGGGCAGGGGAGAGATGGGGAATCTTTGTACCTTCTCTTCGATTTTGCTTTGAATCAAAAGTGTCATAAACATTTTTTTCTTTAAGAAATAATATACGTTGCATTCACAGTCAGATAATTTTTGACCAGTTTGCCTGTGCAATTCAATAAGAAAAGAACAGTCTTTTCGACAAACGGTGCTAAAGCATCTGAATCTCCAGGTGCAAAAGCATGAGTTGGATCCGTTCGGAACGCCACACACGTACATTAACTCGAAGTGGGTCGCAGACCTAAATGTCACCCTCACACACCGGGGAACTGAGAAATGGTGCAGCCACTTAGGAGAACAGTTGGGAATTTCCGCAAAATGTCAAACACACGGTTACCTCATAACCCAACAAGTCACCCCGGGAGATATAACATCCGTCCACACAAAACAGAATTTACATGGCTATTCACAGCGATATCACTCATAACGTCCACAAAGTGGAAACTACTTAAAAGTATATCAACCGATGAAGAGGACAATCGAAAGTGGTCTGTCCGCACGATGGAATATTATTTGGACATAAAAGTGACGAAGCGATGACACGGGTCACAGCCAGGATGATCCTTGAGAGTTATGCAAACTAAAAGGAGCCGGTTAGAAAAGATTACACGCTGTACAATTGCATTTAAGTGGCGCGTCCAGGATAAACAAGTCCACAGGAGAGAAGGCAGACTGGCAGGGGTCCGGGGCTGGGGGCAGGGCCATGGAGAATGACTGCTAATGGATATGGATCTGGGGGGACCGATGGCCATATACTAAAATCAGACTGAGACGATGATTGCACTTTAAAAATGTCGAACTGTACACTGTAATGGGCGAATTGCACGGCCTGTGAATCGTATCACGATAAAGCTGTATGGAAAAGTTTCGTATGTTACTTATTTTTAAGTTTCCCAAAATTAAGACTACATAAAAATAAAAATGATAGATGCATTACATTCCTTTTCTGCCACCCCATGTAATATGTTATTCCAACCTTTCCTTCAAAGGGACAGAAAGATAAACAGACACAAGGACAGACAGAGAGACGAAGCAATGGAGACAGAGAGTTGCAGGCATAGGGTTGCATACATTTCTATGTAGATGTGTAAATAAAACTTGAATAATTTTGCTTACTCTTTACCATAAGATGGTTGCAAATGTCGCTCCGATTTTGGCATGGGTGCCTTAGGAAACTGTTTGGGTTCTGCCCATTTTCGTGTAGAAACCAACACATCTTTTGATTAATCGAAGGATTTTGCAAAAGCACTGGCGAACCAAAAAAATTTTGCCCCAAATTTAGTAAGGACAAAAGAAGGCGACGTTAACCCACGGTGGGCAGCTGTAAAAGCAAATGAGACCTTAAACATTTCCTTGGATCCCAAATCTCTTTGCTCCGGTGCCCTGTAAGGAAAAGGATGGTTTGAGGAAAAGGGATGGAAATATGGAAGGAATTTCTTTCTTCATCCTTCCTGGTTCTTCAATCTTTTCCCCATTTTTAGATTTTTTCCCTTGATAACTTACAGTTTATAATCCATTCATTCTGAAATGCAGCTGCCCTGTTCCTTTGCAATCCAAGTGACATTGACATCTGGACGGTAGATTCTTGTTCTGATTCTGACTTATCATTATTAATCTTTATACACCATTATTACGCCAGCAACATTCAGTATTCACCATTACCTTACATAAACACTGGGCCCAATATGAATCGATTGTTTGCTGAATAAATGAGTGACTTTTTAATATGTGTCTCAGACAATAGACCTAAAGAAATCGAGTCTGAATCTGAGGAGGGCTTTGCCAAAACTGCAGGTGCCTGAGTAAGCACGTATGATAGAAAATTCTTCTAGAGACCTCCTAAAAACGCTTCTGTAAGATATGGGGCGTTTGTTCTTGGGACCGGGTCAGTTTTCAGTTCAAGGAATTATATTTTGTGGGCCTGATATCCTCGGTGCCATTTCAATTTTAGAATTTACTCTTGGCATCTTCACCTTGAAGAACATTCTTGACGGAGCGCCACGTTGTACTGCTGACACCCGCTGGGTCTTCACGTCCTCCCTTGGCATGACGGGCCTCCAGACCGCAGCCAGCGAACAACGGGCATAGTAGAGACTTGTTTTGCAAGTTCTACAAACGGGAAATATTCTGTGATTCCCAAGTCGAAATCCGTTCTGTGCATGTGGCTTACTGTATTAAAGGAGATTAGACAATAGTGTAGGAAAACAATAAACTAATTGATAGAGATTTCAGCTCGGCTTCAACTATCCTAAAATCCTAACTCGCACGGACATTTCATTTTTCCAAACTGACTGGACATTGTGCAGAAATAAACTACGACAGACAGCGTCACCACCCAGAAGCTAGTCATCCCGATGAAGGATCTCGGGGAACTGCAGCTGTGAGCGACTGTGACCTCCGACACCCCGCATGTGGACAGGTTTGGGGGGGCGGGGAGCAGCATGTCAGCACAGCTGCCTCTCACATAGGGATGCTGACAGTGCTGCTGTGATTAGTTTTTTGTTTAAATTCTGCATCTTATTAGTTCTGATATGAAACGCTGGTCACGTGACTCTAACGTATTCACATTTCTCCCGTCAGAAAAAGTCACGGCCTGGTTCGGCGATGCTGGAATCCGACACCGTTCAATCCAAATTATCTAAAACCTAAACCCTTATCCTGTCATGTCGTATATTTTAAGAACGCAGTCAAGTCTGTGATGTCAAGTAATGCATGATCGGCAGACAGTAGGAGTGACGAAAAATGGGGACACCTTAAAAAATAAAAGCTCCTCGGGCACATATGCCTGCCAGGCTATTAGAGCAGAAATGGATGCCTGGGCTGGTGTCCTGACACTGGGTAAACGTGCCAACGAGCGATGATAAATGGGAAGGTGAGGAAAAAGTCTCTTATCTCCACATAGACTAAAAAGCACTTGACAACTGTTCTTACAGCCTCTGCACGCGTTCAGATAAAGACTGCAGCACCGGTTTCCTGCATCCCGACGCGCGCTGGATCAGAGTCAAGATACCACCGATACACACGGAAACAGGTGCGCACCGAAGACGGCAGTGTCGACGGGGACGAGGCCATTTTAGAAGGATCTGGAACAAGATCGGGAGAAACATTTGGATGTTCTTATGAACTATTACTGTTAATGGCCCAGACTGGTAAAAAAAAAACAATTACATCAGAATGGAAATTAACTAGAGCGGTCAGTTCCCTTCAAAACTGGAAAGAACGTTTCCCACACGCGGTAGATGAGAAGTTACTGTAAAATGAAACATGAACGTGAAAGCAAGAGGCACACAGGATGTTCAAGTTAATTATCATTCTACTCAGTGGCGTGCAGATAATGAACAAAGCAGTGTCACTGAAATTATTTATCAAATTGAACACAGAAAGTAATATACATATTTACCGGGTGATAACATTTTCATCAGTGTTGCCAATCCAAATATCTGTTCTCTCTTTTGCCTAGAAAATGTAACATAACCGCTGTAAACTTCTGCTTCTTCATCTGTGTAATGAGAAGAACGGTATCACAGATCACGGCTGTGGAAACGACTCCGGTTCTCTTCTTTCGGGACACACACCCGGTGTCTCGGCCTCGCCTCCATCGGCAGACGCCTTCCTCCCCCCACACTCAGAGCTGCCCGCCAGCGCCCGCCTGCCTGGGCATGGTCAGGCCGCGCTCCCAGCCTCTCCCCACGCTGGTTTGCTCACAGATCAGTTCTAAGCCACCCTTTAAGGAACTGAGTTATTAAGCGTATTAAATTAGGCTTTTCCACTCAGAACTTCTGCTGAGGACCATAGGTTTCCGGTGTCCCCATGTTCTAAAGAGAAACGGTAGACAGCACAGTTAAGTCACGTGCAAGGCCATAAAGCTCCGAGGAGCGCTGCCAGCCGTGGGGGTCAGTGAGGGACGAGACTGACATGGCAGATTTTCTCGGAGAGAATTTTCAGGGTGGCGGGTGTTCTCTGCCCCACCCAGGCAGAGGGAACCAGCTTTGCCTATGAGAGGATCAGAGAGAGGATGGGAATATCAAACTGCCCCCCAAACCTTCACGCTCTGAAGGAGCTGCTCTGAATTTGGCTCCCCACTCTGAGAGTCGGCAGCTTGAGCAAGTTGACACGGGTGATTTTTCTGGTCTCAGCTGGGCTCACTCATTCCGATCCCCAGAGACCTGTAACCACCAGGTCAACTTCGCCAGGCTCCCCAGCGGACAGATACTATCCTCAGACAGTCGATAATATATTTGTGTCCGGTTGAGGATGGTTTTTGCTACTTAATTCGTATTTTTTTTTTTTGTCCACTTTTGTAATCAACTCATAGTCTCATGAGATGGATTTGGGCTGTGGCCTTTTTTTCTCTGTGGAAAAACTAATTGGCCCAAATATGCAGACTGACGATCGTGATGATGTTACCCCACCTTTTATCCCAAAATAGCTGACACCCCGAAAAGGAAAAATAATGGGGAAAATACGTTAGTTTCACACGCACGTGTCACTGAGTCGCTCATGACAGAAACCTGAGCCCTCCCTCCTTCCCTGTTCTACTTAAGTATTTTTCTCCTCATTGTGCGCATCCTCTAATAAATCACAATTTAAATATATCGTGTTTTTATTACTTTCCGTCTTCCAGCCCCCACCAACTCCATCGGAACAGAAACTCCAGAAGTGCGGGAACCTTTGCGGTCTCGTTCAGTCATGAATCACAGGTGCCTGGAACACCACTGGGACTCGATAACGTGTTTGTCAAATGAACGATTAGATTTCTCCCAAGGGGCCGACAGTTCTGTAGAACCAGACGCGCCGGCCTCCTGCTTTCTTTTGCCCTGGAGGAAAGTGGGGAGACGGAGGAAAGTGGGGAGACAGACGGAGGAAGCTCCACCCCTTCCTTCCTCCTCCCTTCTTCTGGCTGAAGCTTCGCTTCCGACTCTCACCTGGTCACCTGGCTTTTCCTCAGCTGTCTCCTGAGACTTAGCAATTCGTTCACACCTGAGTGACCATCGATCTTGTTGCCATTTCAGAATTATAGTTTCTATCCTTATACCTCTTTCTATATTACCTTTTAATCTTCAGTTTATGACGCTGGTCTTTGATGCCTCGCTCAAGTGTGTCTTGATTAGATGAAATTACACAGCCTGTGAGCACAGGAGTGGTACCCAGTGGTTTCTACCGCTCTGCCCAGCTGAATCAGAGCCGAACCGCAGAGCTGTTTCGGTCGATTCGGAACGCGCTCCTGCGACCGTGGGCGCCACCGAAGTGACGTCGGGCGGGCCCTCGCCGGGCCGCCACCGTGACGTGGCTGCCGTGTCACAAGCTCATTCCGCAGCGTCATCCGGCACCTGCGCAAACACGCGCCAGCCGCTGTGTAGACTCTGCTCCGCTTCGCTGTCTGAATACTCACTCGTCCGAGAACCTCTTTTGATCCAAAACTGGCAAAGCAGTGTGGTTTCCTACCTGACCTCCCTGCATGGTTTTTCTTGAGTAAGTAGCTTCCAATACCACCCGAGTAATCAAAACGAAAGAGGAAGAATTTCTCCTCCGAGGAGAGGCTCGGGACGAATGACTCTACCTGTTGACCTACTGCGTTCTCCATATGTGTCTTACCCACTGAAGTGCAGGCATGCCATTTACTATTTTAAAATATTCTTTTTTGATCACAGTGCAAGGAAATCCTGGGTAAGGAATCCACAGATTAGCAAAGTCGGAGACACTCGTGTGACTTACTTCACCTTGCCGAAAATTCACCATCGAGTAATTCTCTTTGAAAGTCTTCTGTTTCAGATAGATCAGTCAACGTAGTGCTAAAGCCTTCCAGGAAACGGAAAAGATATCGCACATAGTTTTTGTCATCAAGACTCCTAACCCTGATAAGAAGATAATCATGTTTTTACGAAAAGTTAGTTGCCTTTTTGTAAACAGTACCAGGTAATATCGTATGACTCAGAAGAAAGAGAGAGATGAACTTGGTCTAAGCTGATTAGGACTTGAGTAATTTTAATCGATGCAATGAGGGTCTGTGTCTTAAAATCAGCTCTAGCCGAATCGGTGGCACGGAGGGTGGTGGGTGTTCACAGAATGATATCAGAGGTTCCCGGGCTCAGTGGACAGATGTCCACACAGCAGATGGCTGGTTGAGGTCTTAAGATGAGTTGGTTTATATCGTTCGTTTATTAATCCACTAGTTGAATAAATTTTACACCGAAGTGTTTAACATAGTAGATACCTTGATGAATGGGTGCAGGAAACACAAGTGTGAGCCAAACAGAAGTAATGTCTACTTTCCTGCAGCTTGCATTTCACTGGCGGAGAAGGAAGGTAAACACATTTTGTGATTCATAAGTTACATATTGTATTAGGTGTCAGACCGGGAACAAGCAGGTTCTATAAGGTTGAGTTGCGGGGGAGGGGAGGGGACGGTGCACAAGCAAAACCAGGGGAGCAGCATTCAGGAAAGAGGACAGCAAACGTGAAGCCGTGTGTGCCAGGAATTCAGTGCGTTTCGATAATAATCATAGAGTGTGGCTGCGGGTGGACAGACAAGGATCGACGTGGCCCAAGGCGAGGCGAAGCCCAGGCCGTCTGCGGGGGTGGAAGGGGGTTTGGTGTTTGTTCTAATAGCAACTGGAACACATCGGAGCACTTTAAGCCGGAAACTGACGTAACGAATTTATGGGCAAAAGAAGTCATTCATGCCGATGCGTGAGCAACGTACACGAGTGTGGCTGCGGGTGGACAGACAAGGATCGACGTGGCCCAAGGCGAGGCGAAGCCCAGGCCGTCTGCGGGGGTGGAAGGGGGTTTGGTGTTTGTTCTAATAGCAACTGGAACACATCGGAGCACTTTAAGCCGGAAACTGACGTAACGAATTTATGGGCAAAAGAAGTCATTCATGCCGATGCGTGAGCAACGGAACGGAAGGGGCATAATCGGAAGTCAAGTGACTAATGATGTGACTGCTGCGAAAATCCATAGGAAAGATGCTGCCTTTTTGAGATGCTCTCCGGAGAAAAGGCCGTTATTTTGGTGTCAGAAGGGGTCCTTGGCGACCTTCCACGGGAATGGCTGCCGTTTTTATTCTTGTGGGAAATATGTGTCTGTAGGCACGTGAAAGGAACAGTAGAAGGGGGGAGCACCGAGCTGGAAGAGACAAGATGGAAAACGAAAGCATGAAACCCCGAACAACATGAACAACACAGAACGCCAGCCGGCAGGGTGGCCTTGGAGGGGAGGCTCCTTCGCCCTCCCAGACGCTGGAAGAAGCTCTCAGGCGGAGGCAGAAAGCAGGAGCTCGCGGCACACCCGGGAAGCAGAACCTCATGACTGTCGTGTTTCGGGACGTTCGTCCATTTCTTCTGTGGCACCCGGCTGGCCCTGCGACGAGGCAGAGGCTCCCCACTGTCTCCAAAGAAGGTGTCTGAAGATGCTGAGGGGCAGGGGGCAGGACCGTCAGGAATTTGCGGAGAGCATCGGTCTAATCGGGTGGTGAAGGTTGCAGAGGGAAGGGGTCGTTAAGGAATCATGGTGACCTGACCTTCTAGAAGCACAGGGGAGGGTGGAAAGCCCGACAGTTCTCCTTCCCCAGCGCTCCAGAAAGTGAAGTCAGCCCGGCGTGGGCTGGGGGAGGGGCCCGGGACTAGCAAATGATACCCCGGGACAGAGTCGGAGCCTCCAACTTCAAGTCCAGACATTTTTCACGAGGAGAAAGCCAGGAGGAGGGTTTATGCCCAGAGCAGAAATCCCAGGCACCGGGCAGAGTGAATTAGAACATTTGCAGATAGTGCAGGGTTAGCTCGAGGGCCCATATGACGGATAATGGAGAATTCAGCTGCTGGAGCGTATGCAGCTGACCAAGCCTAAGCTCCCTCGGCAAAACTGTCACACTGGCCTCCACAAGACTCTGACTTGGGTAGAAGTTGGTCGCTCTGGCAAGAAAAAAATTGCCAGATAAGTTATTTGCTCCCAAATTGTGCTCCCGATGCTGCTAAGCTGTTCTCTTTACTATGCCTGGATTCTTCTGAGAGCGCGCGCTCGCTCTCCCTCCCTCTCTCCCT
>NW_006438073.1:8341212-8344439 GCF_000325575.1 Pteropus alecto
TGCTGCCTTCAGTGTGGTGTGTGTGTCTCTCTCTCTCTCTCTCTCTCTCTCGCTCTCGCTCTCGCTCTCGCTCTCGCTCTCGCTCTCGCTCTCGCTCTCTCTCACTCACCAGTTTTTCCAACCTTTCGACCCCAACCTCACCGGCTCCCGAACAAGCTGAAACTAGCACATCTCTCTGGAGAAAAGAGAGATGCCCAGGTTCTCATGGCTGGACCCCTCGTCTAAAAAAATAGCACATTGGCAACTTGATGACGTTCTATTGCCCTGAAACTACAGTTATTTGGGAAGAAAGGCGTTTCACGACAGCATGAGCTAGTGATCACTCTCATCAAGGGGAAATAAATTAGCTCAGAAAAGATTTCTGAGCAAAAAAAAAAAATCTTGCTGGGATGATCCAGGCTCGGCATGAAGGAAATAGCAGCCTAGGTCCACGATCCGCTCATCAGACATCCCCTCCCACCCTCCCGCATGGGTTTCACAGGGTCAGGGGACCATTTCGATCTAGTTATTCTGTGACTGCATCTTCAGCCATCTCTCTGGAACGCGGTCATTCTTACAATATTGCTAGTTCATCTTCATTCTATCTAAAATTGTGGCTTTTCTGAAATGTTACAAGATAGGCACAAATCAGAATGCCTCGCGAGCAGCGTGGTGGTTTTGGCGGCCTGTGGCTCTATTAACTAGAGTCAATTTAGTACTGGATCGAGGCGAGGACGAAATTAGAGTCGGCGTTGGCAGAAACAGCCTCCCATCTGGCGCTGTAATTACATCCTACCTTGACCTGCAGTAGCCCCTGCTGTTCCGAGCGCTGTGACCCCTTCGTGGGGGGAAGGGGGAGGGGGAGGGGCAGGGGGCGAGACGCAGGGTTTAGGAAATACATTATTCAGAGTATCATCTATCTTTTTGAGAAATAAGCGGCGTAGAGTTTATTCTACTGTGGCTCTCTCTTTTACAAGGATGTGAAACTTCCAGTCGCCTATTGAATGCGGCCACTTCATCGCCAGCATAAACAGACAAAATCTGTTGTGTCTGTTCTCACCCGCGACACCGGGCGTCATTTCATCCAGGACCCTGTTTCCGTACCGTACCCTCTTCCGTGACCTCATTCCCGAGCCTTTTTTTAAAGGGTCCATCTTAGCTGCTGCTGACATGCGGCATTTTCAAAGACTCCAAGTGGTCTTTATCACAACCCTTGACTTCACCTTCTGTGCCAACAGGAAATTTTATACAACTCGAATCTCCCTTATTAGCACAGCGCCAGGAAGCGGGGCCAGCGCGGTTCGATACTGCCACCTACTGGCAAAACAGATTCTGGTCCCCTTCTAATTTTACTTATTTTTCCCTGTTCTAAAGATTAGTCTTTTCTCTATTCCGTAAAGGTTTAGCTTTCATCTTTCTACTTAAAACCACAACAAATGGGATTTTTCATCAAATAGAATCATCCCCTTCAAACTCTGCTGGTCGAAATTTATAAGATCTTGCCACTCAGGGGCAACATCACTGAGGCCAGGCGCGAGCCCCTGGTCCCCTGCCCTATGCGTGAGAGGAGCCCTAACCCCGTGTTTTCCAGACCGAACCAGCCCGCTTCCAAACCCGCTAAGAGCCACATTGTCCTGCTGCCTCCACGTTGTCTCAACGGTCACTGGACCCTAAACTAAGCCTTTAATTCACCTCAAAGGGCTACCGCACTCACAGGCAACCGAATAAACGGATTGCTTTTAAACAGGAAATGACACTGATTGTCACTAAATATAACAAGTGCCGTATGTACATTTTATTGGAACCACAAGCTCAAATTAGCCTGTCAGAATTTCACTATTCCTGGTGCCAGCGTGTCAAGTGACACAATTAGCTCAAGAGAATGAAGAGATGGCTTGTCAGGGCCCTCACTGCGCCTCTCCCTCTGAGGCCCGCCCCTTTGTGCGGTGCCTGATTGAATTCAAGTTCTTTTCATGCCTGAAGAGCGTGTGTGTGTGCGTGTGTGTGCGCGTGTGTGTGTGTGTGTGTTACCCTTCAAACTTCAAAATGATCACACCGTAAGAGTTAGGGTAAAATTAGTATAATTTTTTATCAAGTCCCAATGCTTGTTTGCTTTTTTTTTACTCCCTTTCTGCAGATGAGACTTTCTCAAAGGCCGGACCCCACCCTTTGCGAGGAGAGCGACGTACCCCGAACAGGAGTGCGCAAGGGTCGCACTGCAGCTGGAGCGGTCACAGCTCGGGGTCGCTGGCCCAGATGAGGAAGCGCCACCGGACCGCGCGCCTCGGGCCACCAAGAGTCAGCCCTTCCCAGAGGCAAGGGACAGGCGCGAGCTGGCATTTCCCCCTGACTCAGAAGATGGTCCCCCAAAGTAAATAGGCTTTGGACCCTTTAGAGGAAAGCTTCCGCCAGCGCTGTCCCAAAGCGACGCGGGAACAGACCACCCTAGCAAGGAGAGGCGGGTCTCAAAGAGGCTGGTGGGCACCTGCAAGGGGACCCCGCGGCCGCGAGCAGCGCCTGCCAATCACTGGGGCCAGGAGCCCCAAGGACACGCGCGCTGCGGGGTCGCAGGGCCGTGAGCCGAGCTCACCTGCCCGGGCGTCACGCTGGTGAGACGCAGCTCCGCAGAGCCCGCGATCCCGCGCCGCCCGCTCCGGCGGAGATGGAGATGCGGGAGCCGACACCGAGCCTGGCCCGGCCGGGCGCACACGGGGCGCGAGCACTCGAAGGCTCAGGAGGTCAGGCCTCTGCCGGCAAAGCGTGACACGTCCCCTCGGCCTTCCCCCAGGCCGGAGACAGAGCCCAGGGCATGAGCAGGGAGAGAGTCACGGTAAGGGACTGGCTCACGAGCCTGCGGCGGCGGCCAAACCCCCCATCCGCGCGGTCTTGGGGCTGAATTCCTTCTTCTCTGGGAAAACCTCCCTTTTCGCTCGTCGTGCCTTCAACCGATTGGACGAGGCCCACCCGCACGACGGCGGGCATTTGCTTTACTTAACCCAAACTGATCGCTTTTTAGAAACTGCCAAACTTTTCCCCAAAGTGGCTGTACCCCGTTGCAGCCCCACCAGTGGGTTCGCGAGGTCCGGGTCCTCCGCATCCTGCCCAGTGGCCATGCTCTTTAATGTAACACGTCCTGATAGGCGTGTCTCGTGGCGATTTTAATTTGCGTGTCCTTGAAGGCTAGCAGCGTTAAGCGTCTATTCCCGGTCTGTCCGTCAGGGTTTTATTGACCTTCCTTATTGATTGAG
>NW_006438073.1:8345908-8350822 GCF_000325575.1 Pteropus alecto
GCGTGCGATGCGTCTTCACAGAGACAAATCTGATGAACCAATTTTCTCTATAGAAACTACCAAAGGCATGTGATGACAATTCCCCAAAACCTAAGAAAATAAAACACACAAAGAATACGCCATCAACTGAATATCTATTACATGTAAATGAAATGTGGAAATATCAGAATAAAACTTTGAGGTCATATTAGTATGCATTACCATATATACTAAATTGCTTTGTGGACAATGTGCCTGGTCTAGTTGAAGAAATAAAATACTTTTTTTTTTTTTTTTGCTGTCAGGTTAAATAATTAAAAGATATAATTAATATCTTGATAGAACAAATGCAAAATTTCTTTAAAACACTAATAGTCAATAAAGATCATCAAGGAAGTAAATCTGTTTTCTTTACGCGCTTATTTTAAAAAACTTGGAATCAATGTTCTTGGCCATATTTAATTTAATCGCCTTTTTGTCTTTTGGATTTGACTCAGAAATACAAAATGCTCAGATCTTGATTTCTTGACCTTGTGAGATAAAGATCAAATTTTATCTAATTCCAGTTGAGATTTTTGCCCAAGTCCTGTTTAAAATTGCATCGAATTTCTAAAATATGGAAAGGAAGGAAAGAAGGAAGGAAAGCTCACCCATAAGCCATCATTCAGAGACGAGAGTCTTACTTTTTCCAATTATTACGTGTTCTGCTAAAACATCATTTTGAATTGCTTCCTAATAGTCTATGAAAAAGAAAAAACAAGATTTATTCGACTTATCTCATTTTAAAAACATTTGTGATTTTAACACCATCCTGGTAAGTATGCCCATCTCTGATCTTCGTAAGAGAAAGTCCTAGAAGTGAACTTTGAGTCGACACCGTGCACTGTCTAAGCTTTGAAAACAGGCTGCAAACAGCGCTCCAGAACATCTTCCCTGACTCCCGGGGTCACCGGCAACATTCGGGCACGTCCTTTAAAGCACCTTCCTCGTTTTCTTAATGTAGCATCGCATATACTCCACCTGCTGTGGCTTCAAGCTGATCACATTTACATCCGCTTCGGGAAAGGGGAACGCGGGCGCAGCCACCACGCACCCCCGGAGCAGGGTGACGTTGGGACCCAAGCACCAAGCAAACGCTCCGCTGCTGGCGCTGGACCCACCTTGTCGGGACGGTTCTCGGGACAGCCAGGCTAGCGGGCCAGAGTCGCCAGCCCTGGGGCTGGTTCCTCTCCAGCACCAACGACGTGGCTGCCCCAGCCCCGGCTCTGCGGCCCGGGCTGCGTGAGTCCAGCCTCCGTTCACCTGGCCTCCCCGCGCCCTTCTCCCCCGCGTGCCGCCTCCCCTGCCCCCCAAAACCCAGGCCCTCCTGCCATTCCAGGCTGTTTGGCGGCTGCGCGTTTAGGCCCGGCCGGCGTGGGCACCTCACGCCCCCGACACGTGTGTCTGGCTGACCGCACCCCGCGGCTTCATTGCCGTCGGCACAGATGCCGTGCCTTCCGGTCGCGGTCACCTCTCCCGCCTGGCACTGGGTGGTCCCAGGACCAAAGGCCTGACGCATCCATGCTTGGCACACTCCAAGGACTTCTGGAGTAAGCAGTCACCGGTTCTGACTGTCGGCCCCTTCGTGCGTGGCTGCCACCCTCGGCCGGCCCCGGGGGTCAGGCGTGCAAGACGTTCACGTCCCTTTCCTGACTTGGGGACCATTCTCTACAGGCCTACTGTCCACCTGGTTGCCCTGTCTGGAACTTGACTGTCATGGTCACTGTGCTTTTCCGTTTGAGGTCCATCTCCTGGTCGAGACAGACAGACAGACAGACAGATAGATACAGGTAAGCATATTAGTGCCCTTCTGTGCCACAGTAATTCCGTCTGTCGGCCCCGCACGTGCCTGCAGGATTCCGCACTCCCGAAGCCTCCGCGGCTGACGTCGCGGCGTCGTTCCCGTTCATTCCTACGGGAATTAGAACGACTACCTCGTAGGCCTTACGGTTCTAATTCAGGGTCCCTTTCCAGTTGCTGCTCCTGAGCCCGCGTCGTCACCCCGTTTTCCTCCAGCCGTCCTTCCCTTTGGGCTTCTCGTGCTGAGCAACGTCCCGCACCGAGTCACGCCAGCCGGTGACAAGTCACTCCTGTCGGTGCGACAGGACCGCAGGAAGCACTCAGTCGGTGTGTCCTTGGTGTGTCCTTGGCGTGGGCCACTCTGCGACCTTGGAGTACGCAGACACGGGTGTTCCTGTCACCTTGGTCACTTCGAGCCCCAAGACGCGACCTCGCTCAACTGCAGAAAGTCGGGGAGCGCCAGCGTCAGCTCCCGGCCCTCGAAATCACAGCCCCAGAACCCCAGGACCTCGCCAAAGAGGCCGCGGCAAAGGGGCCGGGGGAGGGGAGAGAAGTAGTAGTTTCTGCTCCAGGACTGGACGAAGCCACTACGATGGTATCTGCTTCTCGGTACTGAAGTCAGATCTGGCACGATGCACACCACTCAGCAATCCGGGGCCACCTGCTCAGCCACGCGGGGGTGAAGGTCCCGTCCCTTGAGATCCGCACCCCGAGGTGTCACCATCGGAGCCCAAGATCATGGCTCCGGCAGCAATGTTTCTGGTCACATGCAGAGGATGTCTCCGCGAGAGCCAGCCCTGGGACACTGTCTCGGGACTGGGTGTCCTCTCCCCACCAGCCCGTCACTTGCCGGCCAGCTTCCCCTTCTCTCTAGGGACCGTCCTCCAAGTGGCAGGACATCCTTTCCTTTAACTCCCCCAAAGATAAGTATTCGGCTGCGCCCCTTTCCACGCACGACGGAGACGGCTCGCCTGACCCGCCCCTTCTAGGAAAAGTCCGTCCTGCTAATCCATAGGCGCTTCCAGCCGGGCCGCGTGCGAGGGCCCAGCTTCCTCTCAGTACAGACGAGGAAAGTAGCACCGAACTTTGGGAGAGGCACCTCCGAGGCAGGCACCCCACATCTCCACCATTAAAACTCAGTCTTTTAGGTACAAATGTAATTATTTTTATTTTATATGGTTTGGACTAATTCACTCCTCATGTGTTGCTCAAACTTTCACAAGCTATGGGCTTTACGAGGGCTAAAAGGTGAACAGAGAGAACACGCTGAACCATTTTTCCATCCATCGCTGATGCTTGGAGAAGCTTTGTTGCCATTTTTCCATCCATCGCTGGTGCTACTTGGAGAAGCTTTGTTGCCACTGCTGTTATTGTTGCTGTTGCTTAAACCCGTTGGACTTAAGGTGACGTAAAGAGTAACTTCTTAGTTGCACGTTGACATTTTCCCTGCGGACCGTTTCTGAGTGACACACTGTCCCACACCAACACTGCGGCAGCAGAAGTGGGAGGGGGCCGGCGGCTGTCACTCTTCGTTACGTGTTGCTGGTGTGGTTGTTGGTTTCTGTTTGAACGTTTCGCTCCCTCTGACACACGACGTGGGCTGGAGATGGCTGACCTATCACCGCCACGCAAAACACTTTCTGGCTTGATGGCTGGCAAGAGAGCGGACAGAGTCTGCTCCCGTGCCAGCCGAGGAATAAGGCGCTGCTCTGTGTCCCTCCCTCCCTTCTGCCGCCCGCCCCCGCCCCCAGCTGCGGTGGCAGCAGGTGTGCAGGAAAGAGCTTGGGGACAGCAAGCCAGTGATCGAAGCGTTTCAAAACAGAGTTCCGATTATGATGCAGCTCCTTGACCTGGCTGCCGAAGACGTCGGCATACGGAAGCTTAGCGCGAATGGACTCGAATCAGTATTACATGCATCTCAAAAATTCTGACGTTATAAACAAGCCAGAGTGCCTGCCAAGGGCTGCCCGGCATGCTGCGGTCTGCCTGTCCCCACAAGGACGCATCCTGAGTACTCGGCCAGCGTCTGAGGTGAATACACATCCAAGAGCAGCAGACAGAGGTCTCCCTGCACAGCCCCTCAGACGGGGGAGGGGGCCCGGGCCCCTGGGTGGCAGGGTCCCCGTCAGCCTGCAGCCTCACAGGGACTCTGCCGTCCGAGTGTCAAAGATGGTCATTGGAGTCATAACAGCGCTGTGAGCGTGACCCTGAACCCGGCCGGGTGGGGAGCTGCAAGATCTCATACAGCGGGCTACGCTGCCACCTAGTGGCCGGTACAAAGAAAAACTTGCCGTTCGAAACGACACACACACCTTGATCTTTGCCATCTGAGAATGCGGCGTGGATATTCCAAATGGAATGTTCCAGACAACACGAATAAGAGGAGCGGGCGGCAGGGGCCTTCCCCGTGGCCCAGATGTTCCCACTGCCACCAGGCTTACCAAACGCTTATTCGAAACTCCGTAAAAATTCATAAGGGGCATTTTGGTAATCGAGTTTATCGATTCACATATTTGAGTTCACAGTCCGAGGCGCTTGGGCGAATGTAAACAAAATGTTGCTACCACCAGTGTAAACAAAATGTTGCTACCGCCACAACAAATAAAATATCCCTCACCCCCAAACATCCCTCGTGACTTTTTGCTGAGCCCCGCCCCCACCAGCCCTGAAGCCCTGATGTTTCCTGTCGTACCAGCTCCAGAATTTCCAATAAACCGAATCCTGCCGTTCCTTCTCCTTGTGTCCTGACTTCTTTTGCCGACGATGATTTTGAGATTCGTCCATGTTGCGTGTATGAGGAACTTAACCCTTTCTGTGAGCAGCATTCATCACAATTTGTTTCCTCGTTAGCGAGTGGGTGTCTGGTTTGTTCTAGTTCAGGGCCATTATAAATAAATCTGAACATTTGCGGACGAGTCTTCGTGTAGACACGTTTCTCGCTTCCGTTGGGAAGTGGCCAGGAGCATATTCGCGTGGTCATATTGTCAGTGTATGATAACTTTATAAGAAGCTGCCAGATCTTTTCCCAATGTGCTTATAGCTTTTTATGTTCCAACCAGCAACAGGTGACAGTTCTCACCGCGCCGCGTTCACGCC
>NW_006438073.1:8350999-8357394 GCF_000325575.1 Pteropus alecto
CGCTCCCTGTGGTTTCAAGGTGCATGGTCCTGACGACAAGAGATAAGCGTGTTGTCACGTATATAACAGCTTCTTAAAACTCTTTGTTCGTTATTCAATTTGGTAAAATTTCTTATTATTGGGTTGCTGGAGTTTTTTTTAATCTATATTCTAGACATTAGTCTTTCGTCAAATAAGTGTTGCAAACATGCAGCTATGTTTTCTCCCAGTCTACGAATTGCCACTTTGTTTTAAAGATTTAGGAATGTTACGTCATCTTGACAAATTGACTCCTTCATTATTATGCAATGCTTGTCATTACCCTGGTAATATTCCTTGTCTTAAAGTCTACTTTGTCTGATATGAATAGGACCATGCCAGGTTTCCTGTGATGCTGACTGCATGGAATATTTTTCCCACGTGTATAGATTTAAAGATGGCTGCTGATAGACAGAATTGGGCTACATCTTGTCTTTATTCAATGTGCCTTTTAGTTGAAACGTTTGGGTCACTCTCATGGATTGCGTTTTATCTGTATAATCAGATATACTTTCACAATCCTGCCATTTGTTTTATAATCGTCCCACATGTCCCTTGTCCCTGTTTGCCCTTTTCCACTTCCATTTTCCATCCCAAAATTTCCCATCTGCCCTTCCTCTGGGATTTCTATTGTCGCCTGTATGGTTTACATGTTTAGCGGTTGCTCTAGAGTTTATAATGTGACTCTATATAATCACAGTCACCTCAGATAGCATCTCACTTTGCTCGCAGTGTAAAAGCCTTCAAAAACCTCTCTTGTTTACGCTCTTGTGTCTTTGAACTTTGCGTGTTATGAACTCCACACTACATCGCCATTATTTATGCTTCACACAATCGATAATCTTTTACGGAAGTGAAAAAACTTGAAAACAAAGCGTTTTCTATTTACACGAACATTGCCCGTCTCCAGTGTTCTTCATTCTTTTGTGTAGATCCAAGTTTTCATTCAGCGTCAATTTCTTGGGCTGATATTCTCAGCTTTTGTTTGCATGAAAAAGGCTTTATTTGAAGATATTTTCATTTTATATAGATACCAGATGGGCAGGGTGTTCTCCCCCAGAATTGTCAGCATTTTTAAGATGCTCCAGTGTTTTCTGGCTTGCATAGTTTCTGTTACTAAGTCTGCAATAATTCTTGCGTTTGGTCTGCTAGACGTAAATGTGCCTTTTTTCCTTCATCTGCTTACTATATTTTCTTGTCATTACTTATTTTAACCAAATTGATAATGGTGTGCCTTTTTTTTACTTCTTCGGGTTTTTTTAGCTTCTTAAATAGGTGTATTTGCAGTTTTCGTCAAAATTTGAACACATTCTGACTATTGTTTCCTCATAAATACCCTTTCTTCCCTCGTTTCTCTGGTCTAATTCCAAGCAGGTTAGAGTCCGTGGATTTTCCCAGGTCAGTGAGGTTCTGTTGAGTTTCTTCAACCTTTTTTGCTCTCTGTGCTTCCGTGTGAATGTCCTGCTTGCACGTCTTCAGGTTTACCAGTGTTTTCCTTCGCCTGCCACGCTGTCGAATCGACCGGCGAGATGGTATTTTTCATCTTCAGAATAACACCTCGTTCTTTATGCTGCGTTTCTTTCTTCGACGTATTAGCGTTTTCCTCCGATTCTAGGAGCATATGTACAATAGTCACCGTAGCTGCTTTAAAGTCCTGGCCACTTCTGGATCTCTTTGTATTGATGGATTGATTTTCCTCTTAAAAATAGGTCACAATTTGCTGTTTCTTTGCGCATTAATGATTTTCATAAGATGCTGGACATTGTGTTTGTTACATTGTTACATATTTGGATTGTGTTTTCTCTCTTTAAGACGGTTTGACTTATTTTTGACAGACTATAAATCCAGTTGGTCTTTTGGAGTTTTATGTTTACACGAGGCCGGTTCTCAGTCAGTCACTACTCTAAGGCTAATTTAGCCCTACCAGGGAGAGGCGACTCTTTCGTTAACCCTCCTGGTCTCTTACTCTGGTGACAGAAATTTAAACATCTCCTGGCCTTGGCCTGCATGAGCTCTCAGAACTGTTCACCCTACAGCCCCCAGCTGGCACTCTTTACATGGCTGCATGGAGTGTCACATGACACGTGTGCACCTGCACACACGTACTTACCATGGGGTCCAAGATTCCCATGAGTATATTTCTGGAGATCGCTGTCTGCATAGCTCCCAAATTCCTGCCCTGTCCTGCAAAGTTCGGCCTTTGTCCCTCCACCTACCAGTCTCGGCCTCTTCGATTCAGGCAGGCCACTCACCTGTGACCTGCCTCCTGCGCAAAGACCCACGATCTTTGCTGTCTCAGGGAGGCAGTGCCTCCCTGCCTGTCATCCAATGTCTGAAAGCAGCCATCTTCTTTCTAGTTTCTCAGAGAAAGGAAAAAAATCTAATCCCAGAGAATCCATCAATTGGTAAAAGTGAAGCTTCCCAGGAAGTTACCATTTGATGGTCAGTGAAAAGCATGGTGTATCAGCTCCCTGTGGCTGCTGTCACAAACCACCACGAACTTAGTAGTTTCAAACGACAGACAGATGGACTCAGGCCCGAAGCCAGAGTCTGACGTCAAGGTGTCGGCAGAACTGCATTTCCCACAGAGGCTTTAGGAGAAAGTCTGGTGTCCGTCCTTCCCGGTTTCCGGTGGCCGCTGGAACTCCTTGGCTGGTGCCAGCATCACGTGGGGGAAATCTTGAAAACCAGATTCCAGTCTAATCCCTGATTCACAAAATATGGAAACTGAGGCCCCAAAACATGAGGCAGACATTTCCGCTCAGGGAGCAGATGACACGTACGGAGTCCAGGCGTCGTCCCCAGGGCCTCTGAGTTCCTGACTCTGGGCTGGGACCAGGGGATCCACACTTCCCCAGATCCAAGCAGACCCAGATGCGGTGGCCAGCGGACCACACCGAGAAACAGCGCTCCCGGGGCCCTCAGCCACCCGCCCAGGGAATGGGGGGAACAAGGACGCTCAGAAGCCAATGGAACAACGTCAGCGCGGGCGGCTGACGAAACCTGCAGCCTCAGGGCCGGCTCTGCCAGTGCTTCCTACTCCTGTAAGACTCGAAGAGCCAGAATGGGTGTAATACGCTGCATAATAATGAACTCTAGCAACACTATTATTAGATGTTTTTGCTTGAATTCATACCGAGATGGGTCCCCTCTTTCTCTAAAGCTTGACGTCCAGCGAGCGGGGCATCCCCGAAAGCCACTGGCAGGCTCGGGCGTGTTTTCACCTGTGAATTCACCAGGGAATGAGGACACCCCAGGACACAAGTCCCCTAGGACCCTCTCAGTGCAAATTCCCATCTTTAGGCTAAAAGTATTTCCCTGAAAATAAGCACATGCCAGCGCTCCCTGCTGATGACATCTAAAACAAATGCCTTCTGACCAGGGACTTCACAGAGATGTTTTCAGATATGCTGATGGCTTTAAAGAGAGGACGCGATTAAAATGCACAGTGTACTTACTTTAGTAACCTGTCTCTGAAACCATTTCAGTGTTTCATGAATCAATAAGAAGTAAAGGAAAAATTATAACGTGGTCTGCGACGATGTACGCACAGGGTAAACAGCACCATCTATGTGAAAGTTCACACGACGGACACTTTTAGCTAAGGATCAGCTTGAAAATGGTTTTGTCTGTGTGTTCCGTCCTGCAGAGTTACTGCTATTATCCATTCTCTCTGTTCGTTGCTCTCCAGGAGGCGACCACAAATGTATCAGATACACTGCTGAACAGACAGTCAGATCTGAGATGAATATTTCTTCCTTTCACTCTGAAGAATCCTTTATGCCATCAAGTGCAGTGTCCCCATAGAAAGTCTTGAGTGAGAACGATAAGCGTCAATGAAACGCAAAATGGAAAATACTGTCAGCTATTTTAAGTGACTCGCTATGAGAATGAAAACATGAAGCCGGGAGCAGGAAGCAGGCGGCACGGGGCGGGGTGGGGTAGGGATGAAGCACGAGCTAAGGACGGAGGCGTGGGCCCACGACAGCCCCCCACGGCAGCGTCTCCCGCCTACGGCTCCCAGCGGTCACAGCCTTGACCTGGGCCCGGGGCCTGGCTGACCCCTCCCTCCGTCTCAGCTCCCAGCGGCTGCCAAGGGAACCTGAGAAGCGGGTCTGAGGCACATACACCCAGCTGGAAAAAGCACATTTTCACCAGACTGGAAACCTGTAAGTAGGCGCAGCCCCACAGCCACGCTAGAGAACACGCACACTTCCATGATTCCAAAGGCCCGCCAGTTTCCCAACGCCTCTGGATTATTTTCGCGAAAACAGGTCACTCTCCCGACAGTCTGTCCGAAGCCGTCTGGGCAGACCTGTGATTGGGGCTCTTATAGGAGGAGGCAGTTCTACTTTGGGCTTCGGAGCACAGAGCCGGAGAGAGCACACTAGCCACGGGACGAAGCCAGGTGACTTTAGTAACACAATGTTTTTAACCCGTCAGAGCACTAAGGTCACTGAGCCAACAGGTAGCCTAAAATCTGAGGGAAGGTGTGCGCCTCCAAGGCGAGGTGAGACAGCCCTAGCTTACCTGTAGCAGGAGGAAGAAATGCAGGAAACACACCGGCAGATACAAAAAACGCAGCAAAACGTCTAAGAATTCCTAAAGGCCAGATGATGATGCAGGAATCGTTTTAGATCAGGTCTCCATAGTTACAGTTACTAGAGAGTGTGAAAAATTAGAGTTTACTCTTGCAAAAGGATTCCTCTTTACAATTTATTTTTACATTTATGAATGGATCTAAAACGAATCAGAAAACGCGACCCAATCTAAGTTAAGATATTCAGCATTCTGAATAGAATGCTCTACTCGGCGTTCTAACCATAAGGACATGTTGTAAATAAGTTGAAATGAGCTCACTAACCGCAAGTTCGAATTAATTAAGTTTGTAAAAATAGTTCCCCCTAAAAAATAATGGTTTTGATTAAAGTTATTGCTATGTCATTCATTCTGCTAATTTGGTCGATGTTTTAAATTCGTATTAGAAAAGAAGACATATATATCCGTGAATATTCGATAGAAAAAAAATAGTAATTTAGTGATGGATAAATTTAACCTAGAGGCAAATTATCCTTTGCGATACAACTTTATTAAATATATAGTAATCTTCTCCTGTTCCATGCGATTTTAAACATCATCCAGAAATATTCTGGTGCGGAAACACCTCTGCTCTGCTACTTTTAATGCCTTATCCTTGGACATTTTCCCAATTCCTTCAGCTGCCTGCTGCTTCTCTCCGTCCATTTCCCACATCGTAGGGACAGGAAAGTGACCCGCAGGCTTCAGATAGAGATTTCACTGTGTCTATAGATGAGCAAGTCCCAACACATATCCAAAAAAGAAAATAAGTTATTTTTAGAAAATGCTGCATGGTACGTCTCCTGCTTAGAGATGGACAAGGTGCTGAAGGAATCGTCTCAAAGATTAGACATCTCGGTTTTAGTCCCAATTATCACCTTGATTTGCTGAGAATCTTAGACAAATCCACTTATCTGTTTTTTATATTCTTAACCTTTAAAATGAGGGCCTTAGTTTAGAATCCACAAACATATTAAAACTGGAAGGAAAGTTTAAAGTTATCTGTTTGAGCAAACATTTCGCATGTGCGTGCATGAGATGTTATATTTTTATTCTTATGAAGGGATTATCTAATGACTCGTACTGAAAAATTGCTTACTATTATTAAAAGAGGTTATCTGGGTAAACATTTTAAACAATAGTTTAAGTGGAAAAGGTCAAATGATTTATGTTTGCAAAAAAAAAAAAATGTATTCAAAAAGAAAATAGAAAAAAATGTCAGGAATAAGCCAAATGCCAAAATATGAACATCGGCAGCCTCTGGGTGAGCGGAAATCTGCACTTTCCTAGGTTTTTACACTGTTGGGTGATTTTTAAAAATCGAGGAGCCAGTATGACTTTTGTAATATTAAAATGTATACTCTCAGGAAATAATGTATATATTCCGAAATTTTACCTTTATCCCCCCAGAACAGCTCGCCTCGTGAATTTCCAAACTAGGAGCGTGTAAGAGTAGGTAAAAATCGTGTTAGTTGCTTAATCCATTTTTCAAAGATTTTCCAAGATGGTGTAATTAAAAGTGAATAAATATTAAGGAAACGAAAAGGCAAACTACAGACGGAGAGAAAACATTTACAAAATATATCTGATAAGGGACTGTTATCCGAAACACACGACAGTGAGGAAACACGCGACCCGATTTAAAAACGCACCGAGGACCTGAGCAAACGCCTCCCAGAGCTGTGGAGACGGCGAACGACGCACCAAAGGCGCCGACATCATGTGTCGTCGGGGAAACGCAGGTGAAAACGAGGAGACGCCGCCACGCACCCGGCGAGCGACCGCAGCTGGAACAGCGG
>NW_006438073.1:8357457-8375207 GCF_000325575.1 Pteropus alecto
CTCACGCACCTGAGCGGGCTCGCTCCTGCGCACGGACACCTGAGCGTCTTTTTTTTTTTAATTAATTTATTTATTTATTTTATATCTATTTAATTTATTTTGTGGTGACATTGGTTAATGAAATCCAATAAGTTTCATCTGTACACTTTAGCAGTCAGGCATATATATATTTACACGGCGTGTTCACCTCCCATAGTTAGAGTTCTTTCTGTCACCACGTATCTGATCCCCCTTTACCCCGTCTACCTCCCTCTCCTCCCTCCCCCGTCCCCTCTGGGAACCGCTAATCTATTGTCATGTCCATGAGTCTCTGTTTGTCCTGTTCATTTGCTGCTCTTAGGTTTATATCCCACATACAAGTGATATCATGTGATTTTCAACTTTTTCTGTCTGGCTTATTTCGCTTAGCGTGATTATCTCGAGGTCCATCCGTGTTGTCACAAATGGCAGGATGTCATCTCTTCTTATGGCTGAGTCACATTCCATTGCATATATGTACCTCAGCTTCTTCAGCCAACCATGAAAACCTAGAAACCTTCCCTCTAAGATCAAGAACAAGGCGAGGCTGGCCCCCCTCGCCTCTGTTATTCCCTACGACATTGGAGGTCCCAGCGAGTGCATCAGGCAAGAGAGAGAGAGAGAAGGCATCCAAATAGGAAGCCAAGAAGTCGAACTGTCACTATTCGCGGATGACACGATTCTCTCTATAGAAAACCCTGAAGACTCCACAAGAACACCTGAGTGCCTTAGGGTCAGCCTTCAGCCCATGGGAGCAGCCGGGGTTGGGCACCAGCAGTGACCCACCCCAAGGACCGGGGCCTGGCCAACCGAGCTTGGATCCCACCCCACTCAGGCCGGGGCCAGCTCACAGCGCAGGAGGCCCTGGGGTCCCTCCGCGGGGCATGGAGAGAGGGGCGTCTGGTCTCCGCCGCGATGCCCAGCGTCCTCCCTTTACTCACGTCCTTCGCTGCGTAGAAGGCGGTCCCATCCTCGCTAAGGGGTCAACGGCCCGCCGGGCCACCGTGCCCCACGCCGTGTCCCAGACCTCTGAGGGGTCCACGGCGGCCCCCCGGGATGACGATGGAGCATTCTCGCACGGAGACCGGGGACACCCGTCCGGGTCTGTGGCGTCACAGAGCGGCCACTGTCCCCAGCCAGGCGCGGGGTGCCGTCCTCGGCTACGCCCCGACTCTGCCCTCGGACGGGCCCTCCCGCTCCCCGTCTCCGTCGCCAGCTTGGCCTCCTTGGCGTCCCCCTTGGACGCGTGCGCAGCGGTCCCTGGGGGACGCTCCCTTGGAGATGTGCGGTCCCCTGAGCTCCCTGCCTGCCCCCTGTCATGTAAGTCCAGCCGGGCAGAGGAGGTTGAAGATTTGGAAGCGCGTGACAGGCTTTGTGCCCTTGCGGCCCCAGCCCTGGTCCCCGTCTGCGCCGCCCCCGCGGCTGCGCGCACCCGGGGTTCGCTCAGAGATGCTCAGGTCGGCCCTGCGCCCTCATCCCCACCCGCCATTTCCAGCACCGGGTTCAGAGACAGCCTCCCGCGCGGGGCCCTGCGCAAGGTCCCAAATCCACATTGCACCAGGTCATAGACTTTTTAAATGTCATCCCTTAAATTTGCAAACTCAGAGCGCTCAGATTTTGCCACATGGAGAAATCCAAATAGCTGATTCTCTACATTTCTTTCTTTTTACAAATAAGCCGATCTTTCCAGAGTCCACATTTCTTGAACTATGTTATCGCAACCATCCCTCCTTAGACCAAAGTCCATGGCCCTCATGCAAGGAGGGGTGGAACGTACTAGAAACTCACATATTTGGCGGGACACACAACCTGTTGCCAAATTACGTTCCACACTGTGCACATCAAATTATCCTTGCTCAGTGGGCGGCTCACCTCCCGGCCACGCCCTGGTGCGTACCTAGTTTTTCTAGACTTTCTTCTCATCGTTCTCTTTTCCCAATTCCACAGGACACACTGTAAACGCCCTGAGGACGGCATCATGCATTCATTCCCATGTTACCAACAGTGAGCGGACTATCTGAAGTATATTGGAATGTTGATTTAATGAATGTTGCTTGCATAAATGAATGAATGATGGAATTCTTTATCTGCTTTAAAAAGAAAAAATGCATCGGATCCAAGGATACACATTGTTTAAGTTTTATTATAACCCAGCTCAGATCTTTTTGGCAGGGGGAGAGAAAAAAAGTTCTTTTTTTGTCATTAGCCAGAGTAATAGCCAATCAAAGAAAGAGGGCTTTCCAGCCCCCAGCGTCCCTCCCCTGCAAATCTGTTTGGTCTTTAACACCAAAAGCCCTCTTAACATGGAATGACACTACTTTTACCTCAATTTCCAGCTCCTTTGCTTTCAAACTGGATCCTCCCTGAACTGTGACCCTCGAGGGAACGGCTCTCCCTTGCTTGGCAAGCAGACGAATTCGGCGTTGCCTGCTGGTCTGCTTGTTTTTAGTTCTAGCAGTCTTTCTCTCTCTGTCTCTCTCTGTCTCTGTCTCTCTGTCTCTGTCTCTGTCTCTCTGTCTCTCTCTCTGTCTCTGTCTCTCTGTCTCTCTGTCTCTGTCTCTCTCTCTCTGTCTCTCTCTCTCTCACACACCAACTCCGCTATTCCAAGTCACAGTTAAAGCCCTGTTTTGTAATTCACAACAGCTCTATCTATGGGAGTCCAAAGAAATGGGACTCGCGTTTACTCTAAGCGCCCAGCCCAGTTTATAGGCAAAGCGGGGATAAAAAATCTCGAGTCACGCTGTTGTCATGACGATCACAATCCGCTAAGACACGTGCGGTGCAAAGCACCATGCTCGTTTTGTGACATTTCTAGAGCACTGTATCATTTACGATCAGTAAAGAGTACTCCGTTAAGTGGATGGTAATTAGGTAACTACGACCTTTTATTAAACGCCTATATGTGAGCTTGCCTTGGCGAATAAGAAACAAGGTTAGCCTGCACTGTGGCGCTGCTGAATTTCTCATTCCTGTCAAACAATCAAAAGTATTTTTCCCTGGAGAAAGTTATTAAAGGAAAGAAGAAGTACTCTAAGAACTACTGTTGGTATGAATATGTATAAAAAAGCAAAACTCATCACATGCATACATGTACTGATTTCAATATCTTTAGTAGGGTAGATGTAGCACATTAATTTTATTAGGGATTAAAACCGACAAAACGAAATGTACCTTTATCAACTTATACATCCATAAACAGTCACGTTATGTACATGGTGGTCGTGAATTTTCATAGGTGATTTTTCCAGGCACTTGAGAGTTATTGTCTGTTTCTTTAAATTTTATAAATTCTGCAATAAATTCCCAAAGGTCCCTTAAAATACATAACAAATAAGTACAATAGATCAGAAAAATGTACATTCAGCATAAATAAAACTTTTAAAACACACATCTATTTTAGGATACATTTACTCAAAAACACGAAGTGAGTCTTTGCAATCTTCCACCTCGGTTTTAAAGATTAGTTTCAGTAGAGTTTTTGCCTCAGATGTAGCAAAGATTCTCTGTATTTACGGGCAAAGCCTCCGCAGCATGTTGCAGATTAAGTGCCGTATGGCAGCAGAGGTAGATCCGCCTCAAAGACGGTGTTTAAACTTTAGATCTATTTATTCTCAAGGCCATGGAAGCAGCCCACCCAACTCTGTATTTGTAATTCTACGTCGTTTTTCCTTTGAGGCCACCCACCATGATATAAGGCCCCACAAGACCGAGATCCACCTGTATGGCTCACCCAGCACCTGCCCTAACATCTTTTCCTCCATGACTTTCTCTACTAGGTAAGCTAGGAATCAAATATTTTATTTTCTGGACTCCTTCGCAGCTAAGCGTGGCCTTGGGACATGGTGCTGGCCAATGAGATGTGTGTGGAAGTCCCGGGAAGGACTTTCCTTCCTAAATGAAACGAACCTTCATGAGAAACTCTTTGAGACTCTGCCCTTTGCCTTCCCCTTCCTTCCTCCACGGAAGATGGACCCGATGCCTGAGGACAGCTATATGGAGACTCTCAGGAGTAAAACCGTACTCACGTGGCTAAAAAATACATACGGATTGAGGCGTAGACCTTGGGCTTAATTCTTAGGCACAGGGAGGAATGTAACATCGATAGTCAAAGTTAAGACTTGTGAATGTAAACACTTCAAAAGTACTGTCTGGCCCAGGCTGATTCTAACCGTGTGGCTTTGAGACTAGCGTGAGGTTGTCATGCATGTTCCCTCATCTTGTCGCTGATACTCACCGCTGCTTGTCTCCACTCATGTTATTCTTCAGCATGCACTGCTTCAGCTGGTTTTCGATAATCTGGCAAGAATTAGAAATCATTCGGTCACGTGTGATGACAACAATACTGAATTCAAATAGATTGTCGCTTCCAGAATCAGGCATAACATACTCATTCATACTGTATATCATGTATATGGAATAGAAACAGAATTATAATCTATTAAGCAGCAAATTGTTAGCATGCATCATAGAAGGGGTATCCTCAAAGTCATCAGAGAAACCAGTTCATCCTATTCCTTGTCATCAAACAAGTTCATTAAAATTAATTGTTATGTGTGGAAGGGTTTAGAGAAATGGCCAACTCCGACGGGCACATTCAACTATTTAAAAAGACTTTTTATACATCAGTTTACATCTGTCCAATTTTGAGTTAATGTCTGCATAGCCATCTATTCTTAAGATTATAGAAAGTTACCATTTAGAAAGATACTACGTATATTCTTATTTGGTTTATGAAATAACACAAGAAGGCACTAAAGGAAATGTTTCTATTGCAAAACATCGATTCCCAAAAACTTACACATATTTTCTTCTTTAAGATTTTGTTTGCCGTTTCCAATTTTATAGCTTCGATCTGAAGGAGAAATGATTTTAAGAGGAAGACACAAGGTTAAGAATATTTGTTAAATACTTTCCCCCATTTACAGGACACAAAAAAGTATTATGTAAAGGTTGTTATTCTCATTTCGAGAGCACCCAGATGCACACCATTCAAAGACAGAAGAATAAACAAAGCATGACTGAAAAACCTTTGGTAAAACAGAAAGACCTTGGCCCCCAGGGTCAAAAACTAGACAAGGTGGGGCTTGATGTGACAAAAGATGAGAGAGTTTTAGAGGAACTTCAGAGTAGAAGAGTTTCTTACTTTTCAGAACTCATGATAGCATTTGTTAAGGCAGCTGGATATGCTATAAAAATATAAATATCAATAAGTCACATGTAGACCAGCAATAACTGATTATATACTTTAATGTAAAAAACTTTCTAAAGTTTTCATCCACAATAGTAATAGATGCCACAAAGTCACAAAAATAAGCATAACAAAAAATACTTAAGAGCAATGGGTAAAAATAAATTAAATAAATATACAGCGATCCTTAACGGGAGTGTTAATATTGTAAAGCTGTCACTTTGTTTCCCCAAATGAACCTACAAATTCATTGTAAGCACAATCAAAATGCCAAGAATATTATCACTGAGACCTGAAAATTACTGAGACGCTTCAATGGACCTAAAAGAGACCCAGTTAATCCTGCGAATGGGAATATCCAGATAATTACGAACAAATAATGATGGGCAGGGGCTGTAAAGACTTGGTCTCTCACATAGCCAATGTACTGAAAAGAATTCACAGTTATATTAGTGAGGCTGGATAGTGCAGAATTAAGAACGTAGGCTGAGTTTAAATTCTGATGCTACCGTTTGCTCACTGTGGCTTCGGTGCAGTTAGTTAGCATATTTGTGCCTTGAGTCCCTCGCCTGAAAAAGAGGTGACTCTCTTTTCCTGTCTCTTTGGGTTGTTGGGAATAAAGTGAAATAGTATTTTTTTAATGTTCACAGCCATATCTTGGTGCATTGTTAACCCCTGATACATTTGCTTATTTTTCTTTGGCTTAGAATTATTATATTTTATATTCAGAATCAGAAATCAATTATTTAATGGGATAATAAATGTAATTCTATTGTACCTCCTAGTATTTGAATTAAGGAGCCAAATATAAATAATAGTTAAAGTTATATAAATTCGTGATAAGGGAATATTTGTAGGAAATCTTCTACTCCTAGATTTGATCCATTTAAAGAGATGTTAATTATGAAAGAAAAGTTGGCGTGATTTCGGCTTTACATCATGCTCACAACATATAAAGCCGAAACTCATCTTTTTCACTGTTTAAACATTCAACTATAAGTTAGTGTTTGTTCTCAGAACATGATTCAGTTTTTTAAAAAAGAGAAGACTCGTGAAAAACACGGAAGGGAATCTGAAAATATGATTTTAAAAGAAAGAGAGAAATCAAAACAAGTTTGGACCACTACCGCCTTCCCATACACTTTATAAATCTGCTCAAAAGAGAAAAAAAAGTAGTTCTGAGAAAATACATGTTAAAAAAATCACATTTCAATTATAAACTCTACAACTAGCAGTTACATTGAGGCAGATTCTGCACAAATAATAAAGATTACAGCATAAAAAGCAGGGTGCGATGTTATTTTAAAACGCAGATTATAATTTACAACATCCTGCTCATCAATGAAATCGTTACCATAATTGTGAAAAACTATTTTTATTAGAGTAGACTTTCCTAACGGCAGTAACTCATTCCTATCTGCCCGCATTATTGCCCAGCTAACTCAGAATCTAACTACTGAGTCAACGAGGGCCAATACGAAGTATAAGGGTTTTGGAGCCCAAAAAGAATTAAGTTCAAACCCACCTTTACCAGCTCTAAACTGCATCACCTGGTACAGGTTACTTAACTACTGTGATCTTCAGCTTAAACTACTTAGTCCATATTAGATGCTAAATGATGGAGGCCATTATTTTTATGACAGGCATTTCTATACAAAATATGAAATTTTAAAACACTTCAATTGACCTAAAAGAGACCAAATTTGATCCTTAACAAAGCCCTACAGAATTTTTGTCACCTTTTATTTTTGTTGTTTTAGCTAGATCTCCTCATTATTCCAATCATTTGCAAATTGTTTGCTACCAATGTTTTAGAATGAAAACATATGTGGACCAAAATTTACGTAATTTTTTACTCTATCGAAAAATCAAATTACTTCATGTGTTTGCCAAGGTTTTCGGGTGAAAGACCATAAACATTCAAATAAATAAACTGCATACCTCTAAGCTTTTAATCTTATTCTCGGTGATATGTGAAATTCCTGTATGAATCAAAGTTGTTTTCATTTCTCTTTCAAGATCTTGAATGTCATCCCATTTCTTAAGTATTTCACACCTTCTCTTTTCAACCTTCTCAATAAGAGTAAGTTGTTTCTCATCCATTACATTTTTCTCAGGTGATTCTGAAAATAGTTTTTAAAAGCAAAGTATTACTGTGTTTAATATCTTAGCCTTTATTAATAACATAACATCTTCATAACAATATTATATTATATATCTATAGGTTTTACATAGCTATAAAATATAATGTGGCTTAAACTCTGAGCACATTGACAAAATCGGGGTGATTCCTCCTTCAGTTCCTTGATTTAATCAGTAAGTGTTCACTGCACACTGAATTTGAGCACCTAACACAATGCGGTAGGGACAGAAGGACGACTTGGCCAGAAACATGTGACTCAGTTGAAACTGGAAAGATGACTAGGGGGTCCGACAAACAAACGGGCCGGGGGGATGGTGGGAAAGCGGACTTTGGCACATTCGGTTAAAAAAAAAACAGTTATCCAGCGGGCGGGGACACTGGCTGCCCCGTGGGTGACATCGCGATACGACGCTGGGAAAAGAGCGGCAGATGCGACACGGTCTGACGACCTGTGTTAAGGGATGGGTCGAAGCCGCGGACGGCCTCGAAGCTGGGGACAAACACGGTCGGACGATGGGCGCTCTGTCTGCAGCACGGGACGCACCCGGCCAGGAGTCAGGGAGGACGCTTGCAAAGCGGCTGCCATCGTTCGGACGCGGGGGCCAGGCCGGGAGGGCGCCGGAGGCGTAAGGGGACGCGGAGAGATCGAAACGGGTTAGCGGGGCTCGGGAACTGGCTCGATCTGGATGTGGTGAAGCGGGCGAGGACACCGAGAGATCGAAACGGGTTAGCGGCGCTCGGGAACTGACTCGACCTGGATGTGGTGACGCGGGCGCGCTCCCCAACAAACCCTGGGTTTCGGGGGGCAGCAGCTGGGGACAGATGCGGCGGGAGGGGATTGGTGAGGCCAGTGCAGCAAAGACGTAGGAAAGAGCTGGGTTCGAACCCAGCCCGGCCACTTACTACGAGCCGCATTGAAGTGTTTGCGGGGAGGAGAGCGATGGATGCCTGCCAGCGGCTTCGCGTCGTGAGTCTCCCTGTGTTTGGGTGGTGACAGTCATGCAAATGGCTGGGAACGTGAGGGGAGAGAGAGAGAGAGGCAGAGGGAGACAGAGAGACAGACAGAGACAGATACAGAGAGGGAGAGGAAGAGACAGATGACAGACAGACAGACAGGGAGAGGGATTATTTGACCTTGGACATGTTGTGTCCACACACCTGTGGGACACTCGTGTGGCCATATCCACTAGGCAGCTGGCTATACACATCTCAAGGCTAAAAAGACATTTTAGCAGGGAAGGGATTTGGAGCCAAAGACAAGCTGGCTCCGACCGACAGCCACGCGTACGGAGCACAGGAAGGGGCCGGAGGCTGAGAGCGACTCCCTGCCAAGGGCGCCTCGTACCCCGCGGCTCGGTCTGGCTCCGGTTAGAGTGCTGAGGCTTCATTTTGGGGGAAAGAAGCACTACGCCTTTTCGATGGCAAAGAAAAGGCAATTGGGAAGAGGGGTTCCATGGTGTAGTGGTGAGCACGTCTGCTTTACATGCAGGAGGTCCCGGGTTCACGCCCCAGTGGAGCCCCAGGCCATGGTCTCCGGCCACACCACCCTGAACACGCCCGATGTCTGATCTCGGAAGCTAAGCAGGGTCGGGACTGGTTAATACTGGGATGGGAGACCACCTAGGAAGACCAGGTGCTGTAAGTATAAAAAAATAAAATAAAATAAATTTTAAAAAAGAGTGGTAACACCTGTACACAGTAAACAAGGCAGAGGTCATTGCCAACATTCAACTCTGCCAAATCTGGAAGAAAGGAAAAGTTTGAAGTTAAGTTCTGAAAGCTGGGGACACGAGTCAAGCAGACGAGCTAACTCAGAGGGAAGAAGCGGTAGGGGGAGGCTTCCTCGCGAACTGAGAAGCACGAGATGACACATTTGATTTCCTCCTCAACCCGGCCAAGGGTTTCAGTAGGAGACCGGGCCGCTCCAATGACCCAGCTGTCACTCCCTGTCTGCCTAAAGGGAAAGACTGAGGATGGACATGGGGAAGATGCCCCAGGAAACTGACAGGGCTCTGGAATGAGACGCTTAGGGACAGGAAATGAAGAACGCGGGACACCAGCATCCTTCAGCGGCTCCGAAAAAGTGTCAGAAATACTCAGCTGGGGTCCAACATCGAGAGAAGTTAACTAGAGTTCTAGAAAATCAGCAACGGCCTTTATTAGTCTCTGCCACCGTTTTGTTCGCCATCAGCAATAAAGCCCTTCAGTCAAAAATGACAAAAGGGTGGCCTGTTGTAAGAGACGGCAAGCAGCTGGAGTCCAGCGTGGGCGCAGACAGAGAAGGGACAGAAGTGGCTTCAGAGCCCTGAGAAGGGGTCGGAAGACAAGCAGGGAGCCAGCCCAGGACACGCGAGGGGCCCCGGGGACTCGGGTGACAAGAAAACCCGTGGAAGACAGCCAGCAGGTGCGTGACGCTTCGCTCCCGAAAGGGTAAATCAGGACAGTGGCCGGAACCTTGGGGGCCACGCTCCGCCGAGAACCTGAACCAGCTTAGACTTTTATCCTAAAACGGCTGAGAGGAAAAACAGTGACCCGATGAGCCAGCGTCTAGCAAACTTGGAGGGAAAATGGCATTTGACTGAATCTTTGTATGAAGACAGATGAGCAAGATACTTAATTGAACTGTCCTGATTGTTTCATCGCATTATAAATTGTGTATATAATTTTAATGTAATTTGAATGTCCATGCCACGCACATGCTTATAAAATACAGTCACTTCGCCGTGAGCCGTGTGCCCTTCCTCACAGCGATGACAGGCAGTGTGCCGGGCAGGCGACCGCCCCGCCGGCTCTGCGTCCCTCCCTCGCGTGGACAGGTGACCACACCGGACTCTCACGGCAACCCGAGGGGGCGCTCGTCCCCATCCCCGTCCTCGTCCCCGTCCTCGTCCCGACTTGCAGACAGGCAGCCGGGCCCACCCAGAAAGCAGCCGGGAAGCACCGCCATGTCACCTGCGGGGGACGCGCCCGCCGCCGAGGCCCAGGGGACCCGGCACTGACGGGGCAGGGACGTGTGCGAAGGCGACTTCGCCAGGTCGGGATGGAAGCGCACGAGGCCACCGCGCTGGCCGCCAGCCTGGCCCCCGGGGCCGCGCCCAGCCCAGGCGCCCGGTCCCTCTGAAGCCCGGCACGTTTCCCGGGGCTCCCCCTCCAGAGGAAACGGCCCCCCGGCCTCCCGCCCGTCCTGGTCGGATCCCATGCCCATGTCACGTCGCCTGGTCATTCTCGTTTGGGTCGGTTCCGAGGTCAAAGCCTGACCCAGTTCCTTCTGCCTGCATCCCTGACTTGATTCGGTGTCCCACAAACGACCCACAGACCTCAGCGAACACGCAACGGGGCGCGCGCTGCACCTGCTTACGGAGACACGAGGTAACCCAAGGGGACCCAGGCGACAGGACCTGGGGCCACCACCTTGACCTGGATGGACCGCTTCCTCGTGCCTTTAAAGTATTCCATTCACAGCACTTCAGACTAAATAAAAACTCACTGTGTCTCTAAAGAACTCGATGGGGAAAAATAGGTACAATTTAATAATGTCACTGAAAAAAAACAAAAAAAAACCCTTTGGGCTAAGGAAAGGCAGGAGGCCATGACCTGCGGGCCAGGCGTGAAGACCCCGGGCCCAGGGGGCACAGCGAAGGCGGCAGAGGACACCACGCAGCACTTGCCTGAGTTGTCCTGAGCCGACTGCAGCAGCCCGCGCTCCTCCTCCAGCTCACTTCTGAGTCTGCGGTTTGGCAACAAAAATGGTGAAATATTAGAGCCCCGTCCGTACCTTTTTTTCTTTACATAAAGCCTTTTTTTTTTTCCTATCGCGAAATAAAAACGAACCTTCTTACCTTCTAACGAGAAAGGGTAGATGCACAGAAAATGAGAGCCTAACTCAGTTCAGTTCAATAAAGCAAAGAATTCTTGCCAAGACTACATACGCCACTCGTTAAAGGAGCTAGTTAATGTAAAACAAATGACCTCCTGGAGTGTTTATTGTCTTATTTTGTGACTTGAATTTCGAAGCGGCGAGGAGGCAAAGAAACTCGCTTTTTATACTCTGGGGCAAACAACAAGTCCAAAGCGGTGGAGAGGTCTTACTGATGTCCGATGTCCCACTAAGATTGCGTTTTCCCTGCGCATTATGATTTCATCCCACAGACAGGATTCGCCAATTCCACTGCGTTTAAACTCAAAATGAACTAGAAGAAACTTTAAACAAGAAAATAAAAACCTTTGTAATATCTTCGTGCCCTCTTCCTGGTTCAAAATACACTAAATCGACTCCCTCGTTTCTAACGGATTTAGAGACGAAAGAACCACCATAAGTGTCACATCGACTGAGGGCCACCCAGTGATTCGCTGAAAAACATCGACACCACGAGTGACTTAACGCTGCCTACAAGGGGCCTAACGCTTCGAGAAGATTTTCACACACATTGGCTCATTTCATAAGAGATTGAAGGAAACGAAAGGTGTCATGACCCTCAATTTGAAGAAACTGAGATTAAATGAATTAATAATAACGGTAACAACCTTTTTGACACATAAATCAGGGATGTTTACTTCCCATACATTTTTATGTGTTATAGTTTTAAACGCTACTTAGATGCCTAGCGCCTCGGTTTTTCTTCTTCGGGACTTTTAATTATCTGTCGCTTGGATTTTTTCTGTCTTCCACTTCGACCACTTTCTCCCTCCGACTCTTTGCTTCTCCTTTTCGTTCTCTCGATTCTTTTCCTGCTCTTCTCCAACGCTCTTTTCTACAGTTTCATTCAAAACTGCCCCCCTCTGGGCCCGTCATAGTGCAGACTCGATCGACGCCTCTGACTTTCTAACCTCTCTTTGCTCAGTTGTCCGATCTCGCTTCGCGTCTTCCTTTCTGGTTGCTGATTTCTGTGCTTCGGTTTTGAAATTTCGGACTCGAGGTTGTTTTTATGTCCCGAAATGCCCCCGAGGAGGTCTGGCGTCGTTCGGGTGCTGCGGCGGTTTCTCCTCCCCCCGTTAGGCGTCCCGTGGCAGGGCCTCCCGTCGGCTGAGTTATTCGGGGTCCCGTTTTCCGTTTTCTCCTCACGGCGGTTCGTGTGGACCAAGATCGTTTACACTTCTGTATTTCATAGCTTGGGGCAGCCTGTGGGATTCCTAATTCAAGAGGACATTTATCCGTCAAAGTGGCAAATTGCGTGTGTGTTGCTGTTTTGGGTTCGTTTGTTTCGTTTCCATTTTTATCTGGCAGTTTTTTTGTTGGTTTGTCTGTCTTTTGGAGGGAAGGAAGGCGGGTGGTGGGAAGGGCTGTGAGCTCTTCGATTTTCTTCTGTTGTGGGTTCTAAATCCCCCTTCCCGGCTGCTGTTTCTCCTCCGTGCCGTTGGGAAGGACGCCGGTCCCCTCCCCGCCACCCCCGTCATCACATCAGAGCTGCGCCCCCGCCTCCTCACTCACCCTCAAGTCCGTCCCTGCGTCCGAGCCCTAAGGGATCCGCCTGCAACCTCTGCCGGACCCACAGCCAGGGAAGACGCCTCTGTCCCTGGCAGCGGTGTCGGGACGCCCAGGGCCCTGCCAGCTCCGCTCTGTTCGCCCCCAACACTGCCCTGGCCTCACGAAGTTTGCAGGGAGAGAGACAGCAGCTCACAGGCACTGGATGCTTATTTTTCATTTGTGAGTATTTTGAATCTTGGAGGTTTCCTGTCTTCTGGTTACACTGAAGGCATAGGTGTGTTTGGTTTTTTGGTGTTTTTTGGTTTTTTTGGGTTTTTTTTTTGGTGTTTAGTTTTGTTTCTTGTTTTGTTTTCTTGAGAATATTTGGGGTGCTGTAATCTTTTTTCTTAATCCTTTACAAAATGTATGTCCTATACAATCGCTATTTCATACTGACAGACCAGTATACGAAGAGGTTACATGAATTTTTTTAGGTTAAAAAAATAATATGGGCATTCGTAAAAGGGTCTTAGGTCTGCAGCACTCTCGTCTGTCAAATTAAGTCCTCAGAGACCACCAGAGAAGAGGTGAGATGCCTTCAGAACCCCCCAACACCCCCCAGAGACGGCAGATCTAGAATGTCCTGTTCACATGTAATGGCTTGTGGATGACACGCACAACGAGGGTAATGGTCGCGTGCCTCACCCAATGACGCAGGAAAAAATGCAAATATATGCTTGTCACACGATCTTAAAATACTACAAAATAGTACAAGTTCCACATAGATCGAACCAGATGTCCCCTCACTTGTCATTATGCTCCAAGGCCACTTTAGTGGCCTTCACAAGCGCCCTCAGCTCCTCCTTGGCCTGGCCGATGGCTGCGCTCCTCAGGGACCACTTCTCCAGCTCCTGGACTTGAGCCAGCAAACTCTAGACGAGACAAGGCCACACGGGTCACACACACACACAGGAAGGGTGAGAATTTTCCTTTTTCGTTATTACGGTATTTTCAAGCTGTCCTGAGTCAAAATATAAATTCGAGAGACAACGGATGAACAGGGACGGGGCAAGGTGGACGTATTGGAGCGGGGGAGACCTGTCCTGTGAAGATCTGCATAAACCATTTTTTCCCTTATTTTCAGGTTTTGTAATCTGAAGTTTTAAATGCGTGGGGGTTTGTTTCACTGTTGGTTTGTGGGGAGGACGTGCTGGCAAAGAGCATCTGCACCCTGTTATTTCTTCTAGATTCGTGAGAAACCCTTCGCCTCGGTCACCCCTGGGGAGACGAAGCCAGGCCGCGTCCGGAGGCGGGCGACAGGGGCCTCGCCCCGAGGTGACAGGCCACGGCTTCCGGAGCCAAAAGCAGGCCCTGGCGCCTTTGGCCGGCGACGCCTTCCATTTTGGTGTGTGCCTGGGACGTGCGCACACTTGTCCGGTTTGACTCACACCCAGAAAGTGAGAAACGGTGGAGTCTGCGCTGCATCCTGCAGCATAAAAATCCCCAAACGGAAAAGCACGCACACGTGCGATTCTGGATTAGAAGGAAGGTAGAACTGACCTCGGAAATGCTGTGAGAGAGAGAGAGACAGAGAGACAGAGAGAGACAGAGAGACAGAGAGACAGAGAGAGAGACAGAGACAGAGACAGAGAGACAGAGAGAGAGACAGAGAGAGACAGACAGAGAGACAGACAGAGAGACAGAGACAGAGAGAGACAGAGACAGAGACAGAGATAACTACTATATTCTACTCTATGTAAATGATATACATATACAGAGTAAGAAACAATGTTTTCCAACTTATAAGATAGGATTTTCAACTTTATTCAATTTCAAAGGTCAAAAACTGCCTTAGCTAGTGTTCTGGTCTCTTAGCTTCCGTAAGTGACAGTTACTCCTGCAGCCAGTTTTCCATGCTGAACATCCCCATGTGTGACTAAGCGTAGAGGGGACACGTGTACGTATGGCTGCTTCCGCTTTGGGCGCACGGCGTGATGCCAGCCGGTGCGTCGCTCCCGTCTCTGCCCCCCTTCTGGGTCTGCGTCCAGACATCTCTCTTCTTACAGGGACTCCTGTCACTAGGTAAGGACCCACCCTTGCGACCTCACTAGACTTGGCTCCATCTGCACAGACCGTTTCCCGGAAGGCCCCACTCAGCTTCCGGGCGGACACGGAGTCCTGGAGGACACTGGTCAGGCCAGCAGCGGGCTCACGGGGAAACGCAGAAAGGATGGGTGTCGATGCGATGATGACACACGCGCACTCACGCACTCACACATACACACACGGTGACCACACGCACACTCACACACATGCACACACACACTCACACACACCACATACACACTCATACACGCACACACGCTAGGGCAGCTTAAAAACAGCTTGAGAGCTCTGTTCTATGGTGACCACATGCACAATCACATGCACTCACACACACGCGCACAGAGTGACCACACGTACACTCACACACACACACGGTGACCACATGCACACTCACACACGTGCACAAACACACACCACATACACACTCACACACGCACACACACACACACCACATACACACTCACACACGCACACACGCACACACGCACACACGCGAGGGCAGCTTAAAAACAGCTTGAGAGCTCTGTTCTGAGGTATCGGTGGGACGTTTTTTACTTTCGCGTTGCTGTCGTAAGGAGCCACACAACTTAGTGACTTAGCGCCCGCTGACCACGCCCGTTCCGCTGGGCAGAGGTGTGATGAGCCCGGCGGACGCGGCCAGGGTCTCGCAGGCGCCTGCGGGCAGGGCGCCGAGGGCCCGTCCCCCGCTCAGAGCCCAGCCGCCGTGGCGTCCACTCAGCTCGGGTCCTCCTGAGTCCCTGCCGCCACTGTCCCCTCCAACCAGCCAGAGTCCTCGGCTCTCAGGGGCTCGTGTGGTCGGATCCGGCCCCCCGCCCCACGTAACCCAGGAAAACCTGCACGTCGCGCGGCCAGCGCCTGCCCCCCGCCACCTGCGCGCCAGCCGCCGGGGAGGCTGGGTGCAGGCGGAACCCGGGCTCGTCGCGGGCCGGTACCTGGTACTGGGCCGTGTGCGGCGACTTCAGAAGGATGGCCATGTAGAGCTCGTATTCATTCTACACAAACGGAGAGAAAAACGGCCTTCGGAAACATGCTAGGAGCTGACACTACCCTGTCAGCCTCGCCTGTATAAATAATACGGAGGTCGAGGATGTCAGTCTAGATCATTCCAAAATATAAAATATTCCTACCATACATTCAACAGTGTATGCTCTAAAACATGTAAAATCTCAGAATAGCACCATAAAAATGCCCCGACACACACACACACACCTGCCCCTGCCTCACAGAAGTTCCCAGCTTGGGTCCTGCCGGCCTGCCAGAGACAGGGTCCCCAAGCACGGGGACGTCCTCTGGAGAACGGGCCACCCCATGGCTGCTTCTAGGTATTCGTCGTCACCAAGGACTTGGAGAACGCGGGTGTGTGAGTGACCTCATCTCGACTCAGCCTCACCTCGAAGGTCACTGTCATCATGAAGCCACGACAAACGTACACTTCCATGAGGAGTCATAAGGGCCACATGCGCGTAATTACAGGAGTGTACATGTTACGTGCGCACAATCGTTCAACGCTGACAGATAACGGGAAGCTTAGTGGGAAGATGGGCTGGCCTGAGCCAGCGGGTGTTCACTCCACACGGCCGTCACGACTGAGGCGGCTGCGGGCGCCTTACTTCGGGTCCGTGTGGGTGGCTTTCTTTGTCTACGGGCTGGAGATGGGACACTTGGCAAAACGTCTGCGAGGCTTTAGCTCACGTGCGCAGAACGTCACACCCGGGCCCCCAACTGTTACGCGGGCGAGTGCGTTCCTGTTACCTTGACCTCCCTCAGGATGTCCCCGAACAACAGCGAACTGTTGCAGACGTCTTCGAAGACGGCCGCGAGGACCTGGAGCTTGTGGAACTGCCGAGGGTCGCACACGCACACCTTCTGCAGCTCCTGCGGCGGGAGAGGGCGGCCCATCCCCTTTCTGGACAGTTCCTGGGGCTGAGGCCGAAAGGCCGGTCCTCAGGGGGTCCGGCTCCCACCGCCCCAGGACTGTCCCGCTGGCTGGCGGCCAGCCAGGTGCCCCTGCCGCCCTCCACCGGAGCTGAGCCCCTTCGTGCACCTGCTCGCCCAGGTTTGTGACTCTGGCCCCGGGCTCTCCTCGTTCGGCGCCCTCCCATCCGCAGTTCAGGGACTCAGGCTCTGCCTCCACGACGACCCCCGACTCTCCCGTTTCCCATCCGTCCTCTCCCCCAAAATCTCATCGCGGCTGCGTGTTCCACCGCGGCCCTGCGTTCTCGCCTCCTCCCTGGGTCCTCACCTCCCACGCGGGTCCCCGGTCCCAGGCCCCCAGTTCCCGCAGCACTTCCCACGAGGCTCATGCCCCGCGGGTGGCTGGAAGGCGGACTTCGCCCGCACTAGGGACCGTGGCATCTCACTGCTCAGGCCCCGTTCCCTTCCCTAGCGAGTCAGGCGAGCACGGCGAGCCCTTCCTCGGTGGCCCGGCTGCTCCATGAACGTTTGCTTTTTCCCAGTGCCCAGGGGTGGCCGATGTTTTTGACTATGAAGTTGCCTCCAACCTACTAGTTTCCAAGCCCAGCCCGCCTAAGTGTCGCTACATCGCGGGATGCTCCCAGCAACCACGTGGAGGTGTGAAGGAGGCACCTGACGGGGAGTCCCACCCCCCACCACACACGCAGGACATGTAGACTCCGGGGGGGCCGCGCGGTTGCCCACGGCATCTCCGCGGCGCCCCGTTACCTGCTCCAGCTTCTTCTCGTGGCACAGCGCGGCCTGGCTCCTGGCGAGGTCGCTCCTCAGCAGATCTTGCTTGGCGACGACCTCCTTTTGGAAGCGCAGGAAGGCCCTGTACTTGTCCGCCCTGGTGGCGCCCGCCAGGTGCGAGCTCACGTACCGGTGCTCGTCGTGGTCCGCGGCCGCCAGGGCCC
>NW_006438073.1:8375301-8375571 GCF_000325575.1 Pteropus alecto
ACCCTCTGGGCCCGCGGCGCTTCGGCCCCCGTCGCTTTCTGCGCCTGCGGCCCGTGGGCGTTGCGCCAGTGGTGCAGGATGGTCTCGGGGGGCCTGTAGAGCTTGCTGGGGTTCAGGTGGCCCGAGGTGTAGAGGGCGACGTCGTCGCTGTGCTCCTTCTGAAGCCCGTTCAGGAGCTCGCCGAGGCTGCACCGAATTCGGGCGCCCCGCGGCCCGCAGCGCTTCCATCGGGGCTGACCTGTCGCGACAGAGAAGGCGACCCTCGAACAG
>NW_006438073.1:8380256-8387699 GCF_000325575.1 Pteropus alecto
GGCGCAGCTCTGCTCAGAGTCCAGGACCCCGCGAGGCCGGGAGAAGGGAGGCCGGCATTTCGATTCAACGCACAAGTTCCTGCCGTGGTGGCGAAAGTTCTGGAAGAAAAGTCTGAGTGTAGCTGCCACTCTAACGATGCTTAGAGACGCGTGCGCTGCGCAGTAAGGAAAGGTGGGGTTTTGTCCCTTTTAGTGATGAGTCTCGGGAGTCCCTGGCCCAACCCCTCGGTCACCGGCGAGTCGCGCGCCCCGCTCGCCCGCACTTGCGGGAGCATAATGAGCCACACAGTGAAACTGGCTACGCTGACAGCGGCCCCAACGCCCTCCACAGGGGCCTCTGCTTGTCACAGGTCCCGGCCTAGGCCGCCGCTTGGGCTCATGGCCCAGGACGCCCGACAGCGGGAAACCTGGCTTTCTGAGTCCCGTGTCCTAACCACGTGAGCTCGGAGATCTCACAGAACCTCCCTGAACCACCGTCTCTTCCTCCGCAGTCAGGACGATGCTCAGACGGGTCGCCTGACGGCCACAAGGACGGCTTTCCGCAAAGGAACTCGTGGCATGACAGAGACTCCCCCAAAATGGAGCCCGCCTTCACCGGGGCGCATCCAGGCAGCACCTTACTACACGCTCTGGGAGAGCGTCAGAAAGGCCGGCTTCGGGGTGAGGAAGGGGGTTCCTTCAGGGCCCTGCACCCCGAGGCCAGGCAGCAGCTGGCCTGTGGCGTGGGCTTCTCAGAGAACCTGCGTGGTGGGACACGGGAGCCGGCGCCCCCGGACGCGGGCTTCCGAGAATCTCCTCTACGGATTAGCTTCTGACTGCAAAGAAACCACTTATGAAATGCTCAAGTATCAATAGAACGACTTTTCAGGACACAGATAATTATTATAGTTCATCGAAGGCATCAGCACTTGAAGAAAGCACTAAAATCACGTTGCATTTGTCAGACTTCTCCAGAGCACAGACCCAAGAGTGTGTGTGTGTGTGGTGTGCGTGGTGCGAGTCGTGTGTGGTGTATGTGTGTGATGTGGTGTGTGTGGTATGTATGTGTATGGTGTGTGTGGTGTGCATGTGTGTGGTGGATGTGATGTGTGGCGTGTATGTGTGTGGTGTGTGTGGTGTGTAGTGTGGTGGTGTGTGTGGTATGTGTGGTGCGTGGTGTGGTGTGTGTGTGGTGTGTGTGGTGTGCGGTATGTGTCTGTGGAGAGGGAGGACTTTACTGTGAGGAACTGGCTCACTCTAGTACAGTCTGGCAAGTTCTAAACCTGCAGCTGAAACTTCTTGCTGCTGGTACTAAGGCCACTCGCCTGGGGGAGGGACCAGACTGACATGATCATTGATATTCTTTATTTTTAAAAGGGTTTTATTAACATAATTAGTTGCTAGTGATTGCACGAGAAACAGAAGTGGTCAAAGCACTTACAGGAGGCAGGTGCTACGACCTCCTCAAAGATGTTCAAGTCAGCTGCGCGTGGCCAGGTGGCCAGCCTCCTCCGGGGCCCACGCTCTCAGCTGCCCACTAATGACATGTAGAACAGTGCAAAATGCACCTGGAAGTCATAAAACAGACTTTCTTTTAAAAGATTTTGTAATTCAGACTGTGCTCAGTCCAATAAGCTTCTTGTCACCCCCAAGTCTGCTGGGCAGGCAGTCGAGTCCCTGTGTGCCACGTGTGGCAAAGCCTGGCCTCAGACTGCTCCTGCATCCCATTCACAGAATGGTGACAATAACTCAGCCTTCAGGGCCACAGAGCCCAGGACCTGAAGCTCTCTGTGCACAGTGGGTCGTAGTCATGCGGCTGGGACTGGAATGGCTGTTGCCTAGGAGGGGACCTCAGCGGGACTTTTCTAAAGAGCACAGGGACGGTGTCCAGAATCCTCCCCTTTATCCTACCTCCTCCCAGAGGACACACATGCACACAAACACATGCACACGCACACAACACACGCCACACACACTACTCACATGCACAACACACACCACACACATCACACACACATGCACACTGCACACACCACTCATACATCACACATGCAACACACACTACTCACACGTGCCACACATGCCACACACACCACACACGCCACTCACATCACACACGCAATACACGCCACACACATGCACACACACATCCTGCCTGTTTCCTTTGTGCCTTGTTACTAAGTTTTCTGGGGCGGCGGCTCATCCGGGAATCCAGCACTAAACTCGGGGGTCACAGGCTGCGCTGCAGCCATTGGGAAGGTCCCCGTTTTTCACTCTGGGTTCTGGGCAGCTGAGTTCCCGGGCAGCCAAACGTCAGACGAACATCCGACAGCAAACACGAAACGCCCATGTCCACTTACTGCTGAGCTCAGCCTCCTTGGCCATGGCCGCTTCCCCCGCCGGTCCGGCAGAAGCTCTCTGGCACCGTCGCCGAGGAGACAACAAACATCCTAAGTCCCTCTGCGTGTTCTGCTGCTGCCTGGCAACCAGGACGCCGGCTGCGTCACCACGCAAGGTCCCCGAGCCCGCCTCTCTGAAGCCCCGCCCCTCCGGCGGGGAGTGCAGGTTCGCTCGCGTGTTTCACCTTTTCAAATAAAACGCTGCGTGGGGATTGAAACACGGTGTGGATTGAAACACGGTGTGGACTGAAAAACACAACGCCCTTCGCTCTCTACTTAGGGCTTAGGGAGCGAAGGCCACGCCTGCGGGCGGGCAGCGCACAGCTCCCCTTCCACGGGCGGCCTAACCTTGACGTCTTTTGTTGCGACTGTAATGAATTCATCCGCCAAAATCACGCAAGCCTCCGCCGAGGCCAGACTTCCACGTAGAATCGCCGAGAACAGCCCACCGTGCAGCTATTTCGACGGGCGTTGTGCTATTCTGCCTTCCGCCTCTAGATGGCGCCGGAACACACGCTACAACCCGCCCGGGCCCCTGAGGATGCGCGCGACACCTTCATTCCACCTTCCCAACCACGGCGTGTGTCCGCGCGCCCTTCCATGGCACCCCGCATTCCGCAAGGGAAAAAAAGGAGCATTGTCTGCTCTTGCCACTTTGCTAGAAATGCAGACATGCACGACTTATTCCCTGCTCTAGAGATGCTCTGGGCGGGCGAGGAGAGCGCCTGGGGCAGGCGCGAGTTGAGGGGGGTCCCCGGGGGGCAAACCGGTCCCCAGAGGCAGTGGGAGGGGCTCCCGAGCGCCCGGGGTGCAGATGCACGGGGCAGGAGGATGGCAGGGGCCTTGTCATCGAAGAGGGGCGGAGCCTCGCGTGTGATCACGGCAACGAACGGGTTGGAAAGGTAATTAGTCAAAAATAAACATTTTGGGTTACTGCTTTGTCAGCTGTGAAGACTTATGCAGAAATGGACGAAGGTGAAACGACTTTCTGAACCCCTTTGTGCTGCCTAAGCTCCAGAGGTGTGACACGGACGATGTGTGGAAGGGACTTCGGGTGGCCTGAGCTATTCACCAGCCAGACAGACAAGAAGTGACCGCAGCACCGGGCCAGGAGCGGACGTGGGTGGCTCCTGCAGACGGCGAGGACTTACTGAAAGGTTTTGATGAGAGCTCCCACGCATTCGCATGTCAGAAACACAGGTCTGTTGCTCCACGTTGTGGCCGGTGAGGGGTGACATTTTCCACTCTCCACGAGGTGCGTGGCTGCTGCGGTTCCGCGCAGACCCTCCCCCGCCCCCCCCCACTCAGTGGGAGGAGGGGGTGTCCATCCGCCCCAGGCAGAGGCCTCTGGGCCTCCGCACCTCGCCTTCTTGCCTTTTTATGGTCTTGCCCTAAAGGTGCTTTCTGCACTCTATCGTTGAGTGGTACTTGAGGACAAATGAGGTGATGACAAGACCCAAAAAGGTTGAAACAATGGACCATGGAAATGGTCTTCGGCACCCGCGCCGCCCGCAGTCTCCTCTCCCTCCCCGCTCCCCCAGGGTAGGCTGGTCCTTGCATTTCTACATAAAACGATCTTCTTTACTTTCAAACTTCGCTTAGACTTGTCTAAAAATTTTTCCCATGTTCCATTGAAATGTTTTGTCACCTGTAACAACTGGTGACAGGGTCAGGTTGGAGGACGCTGTGATTCCCCATTCGAAAGGATGAAAATGGTCAGGTAATGGCATTAAGTGAGGGGAGGAGGTGGACGAACCCCGCCCCAGCCACCGGTCACTCTGCCCGGAGTCCCGTTATGTCGCATCCCTCCCGCGGCCCCGCAGGCCAGCGCACAGACGGGGAAAAAGCCCGCGAGCCGCCCACGGGGTTCTCTGACACGGATGGCGGCCAGCTGCTCGCTCCTTCCTCCCCGGGGGTTTTCCTCCGGGAGGTCACTGCAGACCAGTCCAGAAGGAGCCCCTGCCTCTGTCACAGCGCGCAGGACACCCTCGTGCGGCCATGTGTCAACGTACAGACTCAACAGACCAGACCGTGCATGCGGTTCCGCTAGTGTGCCCTTGACCCCCAGCGCTCGCCTGTCTGTCATCTCCCGGGGGAGGGTGGGCAGGGACATGTGGGGAGTGGCCGAGTCGGAGGGTCCGCACCCCTGGAACGCGCTGTGTCTGGTGGGCTGCTCCCCCAGGCTGTGCCAGCCCACCCGGTTCCAACAGCGGCAGGGGGCCTGTCCCCCACTGCTTGCCACCAGGCGTGTGCATCCACCCGCACGTGTGACCTTCGTCATAAGGTGTGGCCGGTCAGCCACTGAGAGAGGAGAGTCCACAGGGAACCTGCGGAGATGAGAGGGGGTCACAGTCACTCTCGGTGACGATGACCGCATTCCAGCTGAGACGCTCGGGGACGGCCCCCTCCTCCACTTTCTGTTGCTGCCACTTAAATCACGAAGGGAAGACCCCCAAGTCCCATAGTGCAGAGTCCGCACAGGTCTCTGGACGAAACCCAGGTGTGGGCAGCGCCGGTCCCTCTGGCGGCTCCAGGGAGCATCGTCCCCGGGCCTCTCGGCTTCCGGAGGCCCCTGCGTGCCTGGCTCCGGCCCCGTCCTCCCTCTTCGAAGCTGAGTCTCACATCACGGCTGCCCGGCTGCCCCCGCCTCCCACGGAGGACGACCCTCTGACTGCGGAGCCACCTGAACCGCACAGGTCACTTCCTGTCGCTCTCCTCGGATCAGCGGACTAGAGCCTTGTTCCACCTGCCACCTGCGCCCTCTGGCACATAAACTGGTCCATTCGGCTGCTCCAGGCATGAGGTCATGGATCTCTTGGGGGACCGTGATTCTGCTGACCGCAACCGCTCCCCCCCGACCCCCGCCGAGTCGCTCACACTGAGGCTGATACCCGAGAGGCCAGAGGGAGGGACCGCGGGCCTGGGGCACAGGACAGGGGGGCCTCAGCCGCCAGCTGGCGATGGACGCAGATCCCCCCGGCTGTGACAGGGACGGCTGACCGCTGCCGGCTGGGGCGCGTGCGTTTGGTTTGACTTTTTGTGACTGGAGAAATCTGAGCGTGTTTGAGTAACGGGGCCGGGGGAGGGAAAGCTGAACAGCCGCAGGACCCGATGCGTGTCTGAAAGGCGCAGGCCACCTGCCCGAGGAAGCTGGGCAGACACGGGGATGGCGCGCCCTCCCGGTCCCCGCGGAAAACAGCCAGGCGTCTCCTGGACCTCGTGTGCCAGGCGGGCCAGTCGTCCCCGTGCCACTGCCATTCTTAGCAAAGGCACCAGGGCCCCCGAGCCGTGTGCCCACACGCGGGATCCCGTGGAGGCGGGGCCTCGAAGGCACAGGACCCCAGCCGGGGTGGCTTTGCAGCAACTGGGACCCCTGGTATTGCGGCCTTTTCATGTCCCCAGGGAGTGGCGCTGACCGCGTCACCTAGATGGCAGGGCTAACACTGCAGCCCCCTCCCCGGCTCCTTCCCAATCCACACCGCCGGCAGCGGGACACGGGACGCGTGGCCGTCGCCCACTGCTCTAAAAAACACGGGGCTTTGCTGGTTACTCCATTTCTTAGCCACACTTTGCTTGTGTTTTCGCTGGGAACAAAGATCTGCTCACATTTTGATTAATAATAATAATAATAATGGATAATAACAACAGGAGGGCTGTTAGTACCTGAATACGGAAATGGACAGAAGTGACAGTCGCGTCTTCCTGGGGGTCATCTCTAACTATTAGAACCGAAAGTCTGAGACCCTGAGCCAGCTATATCGGCAGAGCAAATCCACATTTCACTGGCCTTAAATTCAGTGAAATAGTTTATTCTAGAACCGTATTTAATGTGCCTCAAATTTCCAATTTGTCCAACGCAGGAAACTTAATCTAGTCACGTTCCAGTAAATTCTACTTAACTTACTGGGTCCTGAATTCCCTTAGGCTTTCACTCAGCCCGGTTAAAAGCCTTTCTCTGGAGCTGTCTCCTGACCCGAGGGCCAGGGCGGGCCAGGTGGGCGAGGGAGCAGGGAGCTAGAGAGGGCCCTCGAGCCGCACTGTCCCCGGGTCCTCACTGGTCTGACCTCCGCCATCTGTCCTCAGAGATGTCCCCTGGGCCAGCCTGTGCTTCTCCGGTCGGTGGTCACCATGGCCCACCTGTCCCTCCTCCCCTCCGAAGCTGCATCCCCACGTCGTACCTGAGTCCCCTCCTGGCTGCTGGGCTCTGGCTCCGCTGCCTCGGGAGCTCGGCCGGGGGCGGTCCCCGTGCGGAGTGGCGGTGGCGGCGTGGGCCCAGGTCCCCTGGTTGCCGCAGGACGCTGCTGCTCTCCTGTCCTTGCGTCTGAGGACTCGGCCATGAGACGGGCCACGCTCTGGGCGCCGCCGAGGAAGAGAGGGCCTGAGGACCCGCTTGCTCAGACTCCACGGAACTGCGCTGGGGGTGAATTCCCTCCCCACCGGGGTTCTGACCGCGGGGGGTGGGGGTGGCCTGGGCCCCCTGGGCACATTCGCTCGCTTTTCCAGTCCTCCCTTCCCCTGTCCAGGAAACCCTTAGTCCTGGAGGCAAAGAGTCAGGAAATGTCGGCTTGTAGCTGCCCAGATGTCCCCAGACCCGTCGTCACTCGAGGTTAAGCAGGTGTTATTTTCCTGATGTGTATTAGCATACACGTGTGTCCGGTTCTTCTGTATGTTAAAATATTTGCATCTTTTTTCTAACGACTGAGCAGTTAGTGGCCCCAAGGCCCAGAGTTCCACCTAGTGACACAGCCATCCAAAGGCTGTGGACTTTGTCTGAACATACGCAGACACCAAGTAAGAATCTGGAAGTTGAGTCAGATACATCACTGATTTTATTTTCTAGTCACTTTGTCTCCTCAGCAACAGTCAAGTACAACTCTAAATCTGCTGCGCGATGGGGTGCGGGTGGGGGGTCTTGTTGGCGGGAGGCGGGGGAGGGCAGAGCCCGCAGCTTCCACTCCATCCGGCTGTAGACCCCAGCGCACACCTGGACATGCGACAAACTGTTACAGGTGTGGTTGTCAGGTCTGTAAAGGTGTCCTTTCCCCTCCCTCCCATGCCGGTCTGT